>NC_143027.1:1725000-1990000 GCF_057628025.1 Oncorhynchus mykiss
GGGGTTAGCCATGAAGGGGTTAGCCATGAGGGGGTTAGCCATGAGGGGGTTAGTCATGAAGGGGTTAGCAATGAAGGAGTTAGCCATGAAGGGGTTTAGCCATGAGGGGTTTAGCCATGAAGGGGTTAGCCATGAAGGGGTTTAGCCATGAAGGGGTTAGCCACGAAGTGGTTTAGCCATGAGGGGTTTAGCCATGAAGGGTTTAGCCATGAGGGGTTTAGCCATGAGGGGTTCAGCCATGAGGGGTTTAGCCATGAAGGGTTTAGCCATGAGGGGTTCAGCCATGAGGGGTTTAGCCATGAGGGGTTCAGCCATGAGGGGTTTAGCCATGAAGGGTTTAGCCATGAGGGGTTTAGCCATGAGGGGTTTAGCCATGAGGGGTTCAGCCATGAGGGGTTTAGCCATGAAGGGTTTAGCCATGAGGGGTTTAGCCATGAGGGGTTTAGCCATGAGGGGGTTTGCCATGAAGGGTTTAGCCATGAGGGGTTCAGCCATGAGGGGTTTAGCCATGAGGGGTTCAGCCATGAGGGGTTTAGCCATGAAGGGTTCAGCCATGAGGGGTTCAGCCATGAGGGGTTTAGCCATGAGGGGTTTAGCCATGAGGGGTTCAGCCATGAGGGGTTTAGCCATGAGGGGTTCAGCCATGAGGGGTTTAGCCATGAAGGGTTCAGCCATGAGGGGTTCAGCCATGAGGGGTTTAGCCATGAGGGGTTTAGCCATGAGGGGTTTAGCCATGAGGGGGTTAGCCATGAAGGGGTTTAGCCATGAGGGGGTTAGCCATGAAGGGGTTAGCCATGAGGGGGTTAGCCATGAGGGGGTTAGTCATGAAGGGGTTAGCAATGAAGGAGTTAGCCATGAGAGTGTTAGCCATGAGGGGGTAAGCCATGAGGGGTTTAGCCATGAGGGGTTTAGCCATGAGGGGGTTAGCCATGAAGGGGTTTAGCCATGAGGGGGTTAGCCATGAAGGGGTTAGCCATGAGGGGGTTAGCCATGAGGGGGTTAGTCATGAAGGGGTTAGCAATGAAGGAGTTAGCCATGAAGGGGTTTAGCCATGAGGGGTTTAGCCATGAAGGGGTTAGCCATGAAGGGGTTTAGCCATGAAGGGGTTAGCCACGAAGTGGTTTAGCCATGAGGGGTTTAGCCATGAAGGGTTTAGCCATGAGGGGTTTAGCCATGAGGGGTTCAGCCATGAGGGGTTTAGCCATGAAGGGTTTAGCCATGAGGGGTTTAGCCATGAGGGGTTTAGCCATGAAGGGTTTAGCCATGAGGGGTTTAGCCATGAGGGGTTCAGCCATGAGGGGTTTAGCCATGAGGGGTTCAGCCATGAGGGGTTTAGCCATGAAGGGTTTAGCCATGAGGGGTTTAGCCATGAGGGGTTTAGCCATGAGGGGTTTAGCCATGAGGGGTTTAGCCATGAGGGGTTCAGCCATGAGGGGTTTAGCCATGAGGGGTTTAGCCATGAGGGGTTCAGCCATGAGGGGTTTAGCCATGAAGGGTTTAGCCATGAAGGGTTTAGCCATGAGGGGTTTAGCCATGAGGGGTTTAGCCATGAGGGGTTCAGCCATGAGGGGTTTAGCCATGAGGGGTTTAGCCATGAGGGGTTTAGCCATGAAGGGTTTAGCCATGAGGGGTTTAGCCATGAGGGGTTTAGCCATGAGGGGTTCAGCCATGAGGGGTTTAGCCATGAGGGGTTTAGCCATGAGGGGTTCAGCCATGAGGGGTTTAGCCATGAGGGGTTTAGCCATGAGGGGTTTAGCCATGAGGGGTTCAGCCATGAGGGGTTTAGCCATGAGGGGTTCAGCCATGAGGGGTTTAGCCATGAGGGGTTTAAAGGGTAGAAAGCACAAGGTTTTACTCACTAAAGTAACAACACGGTGTGGTCAAAGAGTTAGTAACTTAGATCTGGTCACTAGATCACTATGGTAACCTCATTGACTCGCCCTCACTAGATCACCATGGTAACCTCACTGACTCTCCATCACTATGGTAACCTCCCTGACTCTCCCTATATCACTATGATAACCTCACTGACTCTCCCTCACTATACCACTATGATAACCTCACTGACTCTCCCTCACTATATCACCATGGTAACCTCACTGACTGTCCCTCACTATACCACTATGATAACCTCACTGACTCTCCCTCACTATACCACTATGATAACCTCACTAACTCTCCCTCACTATATCACCATGGTAACCTCACTGACTCTCCCTCACTATACCACTATGATAACCTCACTAACTCTCCCTCACTATATCACCATGGTAACCTCACTGACTGTCCCTCACTATACCACTATGATAACCTCACTGACTCCCCCTCACTATACCACTATGGTAACCTCACTGACTCTCCCTCACTATACCACTATGGTAACCTCACTGACTCTCCCTCACTATACTACTATGATAACCTCACTAACTCTCCCTCACTATATCACCATCTTAAACTCACTGACTGTCCCTCAATAGATCACCATGGTAACCTCACTGACTCTCCCTCACTATACCACTATGATAACCTCACTGACTCTCCCTCACTATACCACTATGGTAACCTCACTGACTCTCCCTCACTATACCACTATGATAACCTCACTGACTCTCTCTCACTATACCACTATGGTAACCTCACTGACTCTCCCTCACTATACCACTATGATAACCTCACTGACTCTCCCTCACTATACCACTATGGTAACCTCACTGACTGTCCCTCACTATACCACTATGATAACCTCACTGACTCTCCCTCACTATACCACTATGATAACCTCACTGACTCTCCCTCACTATACCACTATGATAACCTCACTGATTCTCCCTCACTAGATCACCATGGTAACCTCACTGACTCTCCCTCACTAGATCACCATGGTAACCTCACCGACTCTCCCTCATTAGATACCATGGTAACCTCTCTGACTCTCCCTCACTATATCACCATGGTAACGTGATAAAGGGGGATAAACCCAGTGAAGCTATGGCCTCTCCGATCTGAAGGGCCTGCTTTCAGAACTCAGCCTCCACTCTTTAACAATTGGTAAGTCTTGAATGTCTCTCTTTGCTTTTGATCTGCTGGCAAGGTTTCTGTTTTAGTTGTGTTCTGTGGGTTCCTGCCTGTGCTATCTGGTCTCAAGCTGTTGTAGGGCTCTGCTGCTTATGCAGACCGTAGGCTAGCTAGCTGCCTAGAATGTTATAAATTATATGTCCTCTTAAAACACAAATTATGTTTGTGATATTGAAATTCTAACAACATACTGTTAGCCGTGTGGAGGTTAGCCGTCAGGAGGTTAACCGTGAGTGGGTTAGCCGTGAGGAGGTTAGCCGTGAGGAGGTTAGCCGTGAGGAGGTTAGCCGTGAGGAAGTTAGCCGTGACGGGGTTAGCCGTGAGGGGGTTAGCCGTGAGGGGGTTAGCCGTGAGGGGGTTAGCCGTGAGGGCAGAACAACTGTGGCCCGGCACCAACAGGAAGCAGCTTGGTCAATCAGGCAGGCCGCTATAGCTCCCAGTAGCGGTTGACTGTGTCTCAAACAGCATCTTATTTCCTATGTAGTGCACTACATTTAACGTGCCATTTGGGAAGCAGCTGTTTCCTTGGTCCCTGCCGCTTCGCAGAACTACAGGCCAGTAAAGCACCGGCCACGAAATAAGTGGCTTGAACCCACAGGGCTGCTCCTGCTTCTCAATTGGTGTTTAAAAATGTATATTAAAACCTCCCTGGTGTTTCTACGTCCTACACATAGCCTGGGACTCACGCTCCCCTCTCTCTCTGGGTCTCTCCTGACTTCCTGAATTCCCTGACAGACATTATTTCTAATTTAAGCTTCGTTTAGCATTTCCAAGAGCTGAAAAATGCAGCTCTGTAACAAAAGCATGATCAACTCCAACAGTATGGGGTGATGTTGTTCTGGACAGTGTCCACCGACAGTATGGGGCGATACAGAGTGTAGTTCTGGACAGTGTCCACCAACAGTATGGGGTGATACAGAGTGTTGTTCTGGACAGTGTCCACCAACAGTATGGGGTGATACAGAGTGTTGTTCTGGACAGTGTCCACCAACAGTATGGGGTGATACAGAGTGTTGTTCTGGACAGTGTCCACCAACAGTATGGGGTGATACAGAGTGTTGTTCTGGACAGTGTCCACCGACAGTATGGGGTGATACAGAGTGTTGTTCTGGACAGTGTCCACCAACAGTATGGGGTGATACAGAGTGTTGTTCTGGACAGTGTCCACCAACAGTATGGGGTGATACAGAGTGTTGTTCTGGACAGTGTCCACCAACAGTATGGGGTGATACAGAGTGTTGTTCTGGACAGTGTCCACCGACAGTATGGGGTGATACAGAGTGTTGTTCTGGACAGTGTCCACCAACAGTATGGGGTGATACAGAGTGTTGTTCTGGACAGTGTCCACCAACAGTATGGGGTGATACAGAGTGTTGTTCTGGACAGTGTCCACCAACAGTATGGGGTGATACAGAGTGTAGTTCTGGACAGTGTCCACCAACAGTATGGGGTGATACAGAGTGTTGTTCTGGACAGTGTCCACCAACAGTATGGGGTGATACAGAGTGTTGTTCTGGACAGTGTCCACCAACAGTATGGGGTGATACAGAGTGTTGTTCTGGACAGTGTCCACCAACAGTATGGGGTGATACAGAGTGTTGTTCTGGACAGTGTCCACCAACAGTATGGGGTGATACAGAGTGTTGTTCTGGACAGTGTCCACCGACAGTATGGGGTGATACAGAGTGTTGTTCTGGACAGTGTCCACCAACAGTATGGGGTGATACAGAGTGTTTTTCTGGACAGTGTCCACCAACAGTATGGGGTGATACAGAGTGTTGTTCTAGACAGTGTCCACCAACAGTATGGGGTGATACAGAGTGTTGTTCTAGACAGTGTCCACCAACAGTATGGGGTGATACAGAGTGTTGTTCTGGACAGTGTCCACCAACAGTATGGGGTGATACAGAGTGTTGTTCTGGACAGTGTCCACCGACAGTATGGGGTGATACAGAGTGTTGTTCTGGACAGTGTCCACCAACAGTATGGGGTGATACAGAGTGTTGTTCTGGACAGTGTCCACCAACAGTATGGGGTGATACAGAGTGTTGTTCTGGACAGTGTCCACCAACAGTATGGGGTGATACAGAGTGTTGTTCTGGACAGTGTCCACCAACAGTATGGGGTGATACAGAGTGTTGTTCTGGACAGTGTCCACCAACAGTATGGGGTGATACAGAGTGTTGTTCTAGACAGTGTCCACCAACAGTATGGGGTGATACAGAGTGTTGTTCTGGACAGTGTCCACCAACAGTATGGGGTGATACAGAGTGTTGTTCTGGACAGTGTCCACCGACAGTATGGGGTGATACAGAGTGTTGTTCTGGACAGTGTCCACCAACAGTATGGGGTGATACAGAGTGTTGTTCTGGACAGTGTCCACCGACAGTATGGGGTGATACAGAGTGTTGTTCTGGACAGTGTCCACCGACAGTATGGGGTGATACAGAGTGTTGTTCTGGACAGTGTCCACCGACAGTATGGGGTGATACAGAGTGTTGTTCTGGACAGTGCTCACCAACGGGGTGTCCATGTCATATGGTAATGCTCTGCTTGAAACAGACCTGGGACCTGCCCTTAAAACCATACTGTACAATATGGACTGGACGAGGAACATATCTTTAAGTCACAGAAAGAAAAAGGGAGTACAGCGAGACAGAGAGAATAGAGAGAATAGAGAGAATAGAGAGACAGAGAGATTAGAGAGAGAGAGAGAGAATAGAGCGAGAGAGAATAGAGAGAGAGAGATGGAAAGAAAGTGAGGAAAGAGAGTACAGAGACAGGAGGAGATAGGAGAGACTTAGAGACAGAGAGAATAGAGAGAATAGAGAGACAGAGAGATTAGAGAGAGAGAGATTAGAGAGAGAGAGAATAGAGAGAGAGAGAGATTAGAGAGAGAGAGAGAATAGAGAGAGAGAGAGAATAGAGAGAGAGAGAGAATAGAGAGAGAGAGAATAGAGAGAGAGAGGTGGAAAGAAAGTGAGGAAAGAGAGTACAGAGAGATTAGAGAGAGAGAGAGAATAGAGAGAGAGAGAGAATAGAGAGAGAGAGAGAATAGAGAGACAGAGAGATTAGAGAGAGAGAGAGAATAGAGAGAGAGAGAGAATAGAGAGAGAGAGAATAGAGAGAGAGAGGTGGAAAGAAAGTGAGGAAAGAGAGTACAGAGACAGGAGGAGATAGGAGAGACTTAGAGACAGAGAGAATGGAGAGAATAGAGAGACAGAGAGATTAGAGAGAGAGAGAGAGAGAGAGAGAATTGAGCGACAGAGAGGACAGAGCGAATAGAGAGACAGAGAGAATAGAGAGAATAGAGAGAGAGAGAATAGAGATAGAGAATAGGGAGAGCGAGACAGAGAGAATAGAGAGTATAGAAAGAGAGAGAATAGGGAGAGAGAATAGGGAGAGAGAGAGACATAGCGAATAGAGACAGAGAGAATAGAGAGAATAGAGAGAGAATAGAGAGAGAGAATAGGGAGAGAGAGAGAGAGAGAATAGAGAGAATAGAGAGAGAATAGAGAGACAGGGAGAATAGAGATAGAGAATAGAGAGAGAGAATAGGGAGAGAGAGACAGAGAGAATAGAGAGAACAGAGAGAATAGAGAGACAGAATAGGGAGAGAGAGAGACAGAGAGAATAGAGAGACAGAGAGAATAGAGAGACAGAGAGAATAGAGAGAGAGCATAGAGAGAAAGAATAGGGAGAGAGAGAGACATAGAGAATAGAGAGACAGAGAGAATAGAGAGAGAGAGAGAATAGAGAGAGAGAGGTGGAAAGAAAGTGAGGAAAGAGAGTACATAGACAGGAGGAGATAGGAGAGACTTAGAGACAGAGAATAGAGAGAATAGAGAGAGAGAGAATAGAGAGAATATAGCAACAGAGAGGACAGAGCGAATAGAGAGACAGAGAGGACAGAGCGAATAGAGACAGAGAGAATAGAGAGAGAGAGAATAGAGAGAATAGGGAGAGAGAATAGGGAGAGAGAGAGACATAGCGAATAGAGAGACAGAGAGAATAGAGAGAATAGAGAGAGAATAGAGATAGAGAATAGGGAGAGAGAGAGACAGAGAGAATAGAGAGACAGAGAGAATAGAGAGAATAGAGAGTGAGAATAGGGAGAGAGAGACATAGAGAATAGAGAGACAGAGAGACAGAGAGAATAGAGAGAGAGAGAGAATAGAGAGACAGAGAGAATAGAGAGAGAGAGAATAGAGAGAGAGCATAGGGAGAGAGAGAGAGAGAGAATAGAGAGAACAGAGAGAATAGAGAGACAGAGAGAACAGAGAGAATAGAGAGACAGAGAGAATAGAGAGACAGATAGAATAGAGAGAGAGCATAGAGAGAAAGAATAGGGCGAGAGAGAGACAGAGAATAGAGAGACAGAGAGAACAGAGAGAATATAGAGACAGAGAGAATAGGGAGAGAGAGAGACAGAGAGAATAGAGAGACAGACAGAATAGAGAGAGAGAGAGAATAGAGAGAGAGAGAATAGAGAGAGAGAATAGGGAGAGAGACAGAGAGAATATAGAGACAGGGAGAACAGAGAGAATAGAGAGAGAGAGAATAGGGAGAGAGAGAGACAGATAGAATAGAGAGACAGAGAGAATAGAGAGAGAGAATAGGGAGAGAGAGAGACAGAGAGAATAGAGAGAGAGAGAGAATAGAGAGACAGGGAGAATAGAGAGAGTGAGAATAGAGAGAGAGAATAGGGAGAGAGAGACAGAGAGAATAGAGAGACAGAGAGAACAGAGAGAATAGAGAGACAGAGAATAGGGAGAGAGAGAGACAGAGAGAATAGAGAGACAGAGAGAATAGAGAGACAGAGAGAATAGAGAGAGAGCATAGAGAGAAAGAATAGGGAGAGAGAGAGACATAGAGAATAGAGAGACAGAGAGAATAGAGAGAGAGAGAGAATAGAGAGAGAGAGAATAGAGAGAGAGAGGTGGAAAGAAAGTGAGGAAAGAGAGTACATAGACAGGAGGAGATAGGAGAGACTTAGAGACAGAGAATAGAGAGAATAGAGAGACAGAGAGAATAGAGAGAATATAGCAACAGAGAGGACAGAGCGAATAGAGAGACAGAGAGGACAGAGCGAATAGAGAGACAGAGAGAATAGAGAGAGAGAGAATAGAGAGAATAGGGAGAGAGAATAGGGAGAGAGAGAGACATAGCGAATAGAGAGACAGAGAGAATAGAGAGAATAGAGAGAGAATAGAGATAGAGAATAGGGAGAGAGAGAGACAGAGAGAATAGAGAGACAGAGAGAATAGAGAGAATAGAGAGAGAGAATAGGGAGAGAGAGACATAGAGAATAGAGAGACAGAGAGACAGAGAGAATAGAGAGAGAGAGAGAATAGAGAGACAGAGAGAATAGAGAGAGAGAGAATAGAGAGAGAGCATAGGGAGAGAGAGAGAGAATAGAGAGAATAGAGAGAATAGAGAGACAGAGAGAACAGAGAGAATAGAGAGACAGAGAGAATAGAGAGACAGATAGAATAGAGAGAGAGCATAGAGAGAAAGAATAGGGAGAGAGAGAGACAGAGAATAGAGAGACAGAGAGAACAGAGAGAATATAGAGACAGAGAGAATAGGGAGAGAGAGAGACAGATAGAATAGAGAGACAGAGAGAATAGAGAGAGAGAATAGGGAGAGAGAGAGACAGAGAGAATAGAGAGAGAGAGAGAGAGAATAGGGAGAGAGAGAGACAGAGAGAATAGAGAGAGAGAGAATAGAGAGAGAGAATAGGGAGAGAGACAGAGAGAATAGAGAGACAGAGAACTGAGAGAATAGAGAGAGAGAGATAGGAGAGAGTAGAGAAAGAGAGACCTGATGTTATCACCACTTAAAGGGACATTTCACTGCTGCTCTATTTCACTGTATATGTCTCTTAATGTGTTATTAACATATCACATGTGTCATAAACATCTAGAATTTCCTCACTACACACAAATAGGAGAGTTTCTGCATCTCACCGGTAGAATTGGCCCAGCTACATTGCCCGGTTTTAAGCAAACCACAATATGCAGAATTCATAGCGATTCTAGGACGTGGAGGACCGCCTCATGGACATTTGAAAAATATGACCATGTAGGTAGCCAGCACTTTCAGCCAGAACGGAACTGAGGTCTCAAATGATAGGGTTGCCACGATGCCGAACGTTGAAAAGTGATGCTATTCCATCCATTTCCAATCAGCACAAAAATAAGTAAAGCTGAGGTAACATAGCTAACGTTACCTCGCTAACTAGGGAACTACAGTTGTTAATCTAAACCAATATCTAGCTAGCTGGCTTTGATAATACGCTGGCTAGGCAATCCAAAGCATATCAATGTAATTAGGAAGTTGGTATCTGGCGATATGATTTGTAACTTTGCAAGTTAACATCAGCTTTGTTAGGTTACATTAGCTAACCCCTAGCTAGCTAACTAACTACCGCAGAGGCTAACGTGACTGTGTTCTATATAGAGTCTGATTCTTTCAACATCTGCAGAGGCATCAACATCAAGATCAGCACTAGGGACTAGTATAAGTCACCTTCCAAAATCTTACTAAAATCTACTAAACTATTCTGACCCTTTACTCAGTACTTGCCCCCAAGATGGCATAGCAGTTCAGACGTATTTTTGTCCTCGTCCTGTCGTGTCCCGTATATATATATATATTTACAACTTTTTTTTTCACATACATTTTTAATTTTCCAAAAACTCATCTTCAGAACACTCTCCTGCAATCCGCTTCACCAATTTATATTTATATAAAAAAGTATTATTTACCTCAGATCTGTGATCCTCCGAGAGGCTAGCCAGAAATTAGCCAGAAGCTAGCCGGTAGCTAGCCAGAAGCTGGTCCAGAAGCTACTCTGAAGCTGGTTCAGGGGCTAGTTCAGAAGCTAGTTAGCTTATTTACTGGCTAATTGTTGGTACTCAGCTGACCACGGTTTGTGGTCATCGGCTGTCCTTTGGCTCGAGAATCTATCGCCAGTTTTGTACGGCGCGGTGCAGCGCAGCGCGGCTCGGAGCGGAACATATCGGACCAATTTTTCTCTCCATGTCCCTGGATTTCGGCCGCTGGCTCTGGAAGTCCATGCCTGGATCTCGCAGCTAGCTAGCTGCTATCCGTGTGACTATCGGCTTTCGTCGATTCCGGAGCTAACATCAATTGTTCCGGAGCTAGCCAGCTGAAGAGTTCCATCAATCACTCTTGGGCTGCAGTCACCTATCCGGACCCGTTTTGCTGCCTACGCGGAGCCCCACCGGGCCTTCACGGCTGGACTGCCGACGTTGTCTACCCGAGGGAATTGTCCGGCTGGCTCCTCCGGCGCAACGTTGCCTGGGCGCCCATCTGCGGCCTGCTAGCCGTTGGCTATCTTATCGGCTGCTATCTGAATAGACAATCGGACAATTTCTATTTTATTTTATTTTAATTTATTTATTTATTTTTCTTCTTGGGCCTCTATAACTATATCTATTGTTTTTATTTTTGTTGTTGTTGTGTGATTTGGAATAATCCCCTCTACCACACGGAAACCCACTAATCTACTGACGGAACGCAAGAGTTGGCTAATAACAGACCTCCATCCTATGCTAGCTTGCTCCTATGCTAGCTTGCTACCGATTTAGCTGTCTAAATCGCCGTGACCCCCAACCAACCTCTCCACTCACTGGACCCTTTTGATCACTCGACTGAGCATGCCTCTCCTTAATGTCAATATGCCTTGTCCATTGCTGTTCTGGTTAGTGTTTATTGGCAGTTATTTCACTGTAGAGCCTCTAGTTCTGCTCATTATACCTTATCCAACCTATTAGTTCCACCACCCACACATGCAATGACATCTCCTGGTTTCAATGATGTTTCTAGAGACAATATCTCTCTCTTCATCACTCAATACCTAGGTTTACCTCCACTGTATTCACATCCTACCTTACCTTTGTCTGTACATTATACCTTGATGCTATTTTATCGACCCCAGAAACCTCATTTTACTCTCTGTTCCAGACGTTCTAAACGACCATCACTTATTGCTTTTAGCCGCACCCTTATTCTACTCCTACTCTGTTCATCTGGCGATGTAGAGGTGAATCCAGGCCCTGCAGTGCCTAGCTCCACTCCTATTCCCCAGGCGCTCTCTTTTGACGACTTCTGTAACCGTAATAGCCTTGGTTTCATGCATGTTAACATTAGAAGCCTCCTCCCTAAGTTTGTTCTATTCACTGCTTTAGCACACTCTGCCAACCCGGATGTTCTAGCTGTGTCTGAATCCTGGCTTAGGAAGACCACCAAAAATTCAGACATTTTAATTCCAAACTACAACATTTTCAGACAAGATAGAACTGCCAAAGGGGGCGGTGTTGCAATCTACTGCAAAGATAGCCTGCAGAGTTCTGTCCTACTATCCAGGTCTGTACCCAAACAATTTGAACTTCTACTTTTAAAAATCCACCTCTCTAAAAACAAGTCTCTCACCGTTGCCGCCTGCTATAGACCACCCTCTGCCCCCAGCTGTGCTCTGGACACCATATGTGAACTGATTGCCCCCCATCTTTCTTCAGAGCTTGTGCTGCTAGGCGACCTAAACTGGAACATGCTTAACACCCCAGCCATCCTACAATCTAAACTTGATGCCCTCAACCTCACACAAATTATCAATGAACCTACCAGGTACCTCCCCAAAGCCTTAAACACGGGCACCCTCATAGATATCATCCTAACCAACTTGCCCTCTAAATACACCTCTGCTGTTTTCAACCAAGATCTCAGCGATCACTGCCTCATTGCCTGCATCCGTAATGGGTCAGCGGTCAAACGACCTCCACTCATCACTGTAAAATGCTCCCTGAAACACTTCAGCGAGCAGGCCTTTCTAATCGACCTGGCCGGGGTATCCTGGAAGGATATTGATCTCATCCCGTCAGTAGAGGATGCCTGGATATTTTTTTTTAATTCCTTCCTAACCATCTTAAATAAACATGCCCCATTCAAGAAATTTAGAACCAGGAACAGATTCAGAGAACCCTTGGTTCTCCCCAGACCTGACTGCCCTTAACCAACACAAAAACATTCTATGGCGTTCTGCATTAGCATCGAACAGCCCCCGTGATATGCAGCTGTTCAGGTAAGCTAGAAACCATTATACACAGGCAGTTAGAAAAGCCAAGGCTAGCTTTTTCAAGCAGAAATTTGCTTCCTGCAACACTAACTCAAAAAAGTTCTGGGACACTGTAAAGTCCATGGAGAATAAGAACACCTCCTCCCAGCTGCCCACTGCACTGAAGATAGGAAACACTGTCACCACTGATAAATCCACCATCATTGAGAATTTCAATAAGCATTTTTCTACGGCTGGCCACCTGGCTACTCCTACCCCGGTCAACAGCACTGCACCCCCCACAACAACTCGCCCAAGCCTTCCCCATTTCTCCTTCTCCCAAATCTGCTCAGCTGATGTTCTGAATGAGCTGCAAAATCTGGACCCCTACAAATCAGCCGGGCTAGACAATCTGGACCCTTTCTTTCTAAAATTATCTGCCAAAATTGTTGCCACCCCTATTACTAGCCTGTTCAACCTCTCTTTCGTGTCGTCTGAGATTCCCAAAGCTTGGAAAGCAGCTGCGGTCATCCCCCTCTTCAAAGGGGGTGACACTCTTGACCCAAACTGCTACAGACCTATATCTATCCTACCATGCCTTTCTAAGGTCTTCGAAAGCCAAGTCAACAAACAGATTACCGACCATTTCGAATCTCACCATGCCTTCTCTGCTATGCAATCTGGTTTCAGAGCTGGTCATGGGTGCACCTCAGCCACGCTCAAGGTCCTAAATGATATCTTAACCGCCATCGATAAGAAACATTACTGTGCAGCCGTATTCATTGATCTGGCCAAGGCTTTTGTCTCTGTCAATCACCACATCCTCATCGGCAGACTCGACAGCCTTGGTTTCTCAAATGATTGCCTCGCCTGGTTCACCAACTACTTATCTGATAGAGTTCAGTGTGTCAAATCGGAGGGTCTGCTGTCCGGACCTCTGGCAGTCTCTATGAGGGTGCCACAGGGTTCAATTCTTGGACCGACTCTCTTCTCTGTATACATCAATGAGGTCGCTCTTGCTGCTGGTGAGTCTCTAATCCACCTCTACGCAGACGACACCATTCTGTATACTTCTGGCCCTTCTTTGGACACTGTGTTAACAACCCTCCAGGCAAGCTTCAATGCCATACAACTCTCCTTCCGTGGCCTCCAATTGCTCTTAAATACAAGTAAAACTAAATGCATGCTCTTCAACCGATCGCTACCTGTACCTACCCGCCTGTCCAACATTACTACTCTGGACGGCTCTGACTTAGAATAAGTGGACAACTACAAATACTTAGGTGTCTGGTTAGACTGTAAACTCTCCTTCCAGACCCATATCAAACATCTCCAATCCAAAGTTAAATCTAGAATTGGCTTCCTATTTCGCAACAAAGCATCCTTCACTCATGCTGCCAAACATACCCTTGTAAAACTGACCATCCTATCAATCCTCGACTTTGGCGATGTCATTTACAAAATAGCCTCCAATACCCTACTCAACAAATTGGATGCAGTCTATCACAGTGCAATCCGTTTTGTCACCAAAGCCCCATATACTACCCACCATTGCGACCTGTACGCTCTCGTTGGCTGGCCCTCGCTTCATACTCGTCGCCAAACCCACTGGCTCCATGTCATCTACAAGACCCTGCTAGGTAAAGTCCCCCCTTATCTCAGCTCGCTGGTCACCATTGCATCTCCCACCTGCAGCACACGCTCCAGCAGGTATATCTCTCTAGTCACCCCCAAAACCAATTCTTTCTTTGGCCGCCTCTCCTTCCAGTTCTCTGCTGCCAATGACTGGAACGAACTACAAAAATCTCTGAAACTGGAAACACTTATCTCCCTCACTAGCTTTAAGCACCAACTGTCAGAGCAGCTCACAGATTACTGCACCTGTACAAAGTCCACCTATAATTTAGCCCAAACAACTACCTCTTTCCCTACTGTATTTAATTAATTAATTTATTTTGCTCCTTTGCACCCCATTATTTTTTATTTCTACTTTGCACATTCTTCCACTGCAAATCTACCATTCCAGTGTTTTACTTGCTATATTGTATTTACTTTGCCACCATGGCCTTTTTGCCTTTACCTCCCTTATCTCACCTCATTTGCTCACATCGTATATAGACTTGTTTATACTGTATTATTGACTGTATGTTTGTTTTACTCCATGTGTAACTCTGTGTCGTTGTATGTGTCGAACTGCTTTGCTTTATCTTGGCCAGGTCGCAATTGTAAATGAGAACTTGTTCTCAACTTGCCTACCTGGTTAAATAAAGGTGAAATAAATAAAATAAATAAAAAACTTTGTTGAAGCACCTTTGGCAGCGATTACAGTCTTGAGTCTTTTTGGGTACGACACTACAAGCTTGGCACACCTGTATTTGGGGAGTTTCTCCCATTCCTCTCTGCAGATCCTCTCAAGCTCTGTCAGGTTGGATGGGGAGCGATGCTACAAAACTATTTTCAGTTCTCTTCAGAGATGTTCGATCAGGACATTTAGAGACTTGTCTTGGCTCTGTGCTTAGGGTCGTTGTTCTGTTGAAAGGTGAACCTTCGCCCCAGTCTGAGGTCCTGAGTGCTCTGGAGCAGGTTTTCATCAAGGATCTCTCTGTACTTTGCTCTGTTCATCTTTGCCTGAATCCTGACTTGTCTCCCAGTCCCTGCCGCTGAAAAACATCCCCACAGCATGATGCTGCCACCACCATGCTTCACCGAAGGGGTGGTGCCAGGTTTCCTCCAGACGTGACGCTTGGCATTCAGCCAATGAGTTCAATCTCCTCCCTGCTCCACTACAGCCCCGACGATGAGAATGGGGGCGTGCTCGGTCCTCCTGTAGTTCACAATAATCTCCTTTGTCTTGTTCATGTTGAGGGAGAGGTTGTTGTCCTGGCACCACACGGTCAGGTCTCTGACCTCCTTCCTATAGGTTGTCTCATCGTTGTCAGTGATCACACTGTTGTGTCGTTGGCTAACTTAATGATGGTGTTGGAGTCGTGCCTGGCCGTGCAGTCATGAGTGAACGGGGAGTACAGGAGGGGACTGAGCACGCACCCCTGAGGGGCCCCCGTGTTGTTGCCTACCCTTACGGATGGTGGAGGAGACGAATTCTCACAAGACACCCAGATCTGCGCCCCCTGTATTTGTGTCTCTTTCTCTTTTTTTTAATTTTAATTTATTTTTATTTTACCCCTTTTTCTCCCCAATTTCGTGGTATCCAATTGTTGTAGTAGCTACTATCTTGTCTCATTGCTACAACTCCCGTAAGGGCTCGGGAGAGACGAAGGTTGAATGTCATGCGTCCTCCGATACACAACCCAACCAGCCGTACTGCTTCTTAACACAGCGCGCATCCAACCCGGAAGTCAGCCGCACCAATGTGTCGGAGGCTACACCGTGCACCTGGCAACTTTGGCTAGCGCGCACTGCGCCCGGCCCGCCACAGGAGTCGCTGGTGCGCGATGAGACAAGGAGATCCCTACCGACCAATCCCTCCCTAACCCGGACGACGCTAGGCCAATTGTGCGTCGCCCCATGGACCTCCCGGTCGCGGCCGGTTACGACAGAGCCTGGGCGCAAACCCAGGGACTCTGATGGCACAGCTGGGGATGCAGTACAGCGCCCTTAACCACTGCGCCACCCGGGAGGCCTCGTGTCTCTTTCTCATACAAATGATGTAAATTCTTTGTGTCCAACTCGTAAAAGACGAATGCCTCCTGTCAGGCTGTAGTCTTTACAAGCCAGGGAAAATGAGTCAACCTAGATATCCTGCAATGTCCTGGAAGATAGGAACATCGTTGAACAAGGACAACCATATCTACTCACGTGATCTTGCAATCAGCGAAACACAAAGGTCACAAAAATTGCTCCAAAACATGGCTCCAATAATTTTGTAATCAGACAGCAGGCTCAATTAACCAATGACGTCACTGGTTAAACTCATAATTATGTCTGAAACACCTGCTCATCACTCATCATTATGTATGGAGACTGGAACACCTCTCATCATTATATAGGGAGACTGGAACACCTCTCATCATTATGTAGGGAGACTGGAACACCTCTCATCATTATGTATGGAGACTGGAACACCTTACATCATTATGTAGGGAGACTGGAACACCTCTCATCACTATGTAGGGAGACTGGAACACCTCTCATTACTATGTAGGGAGACTGGAACACCTCTCATCACTATGTAGGGAGACTGGAACACCTCTCATCATTATGTATGGAGACTGGAACACCTCTCATCATTATGTAGGGAGACTGGAACACCTCTCATCACTATGTATGGAGACTGGAACACCTCTCATCACTATGTAGGGAGACTGGAACACCTCTCATCATTATGTAGGGAGACTGGAACACCTCTCATCACTATGTATGGAGACTGGAACACCTTACATCATTATGTAGGGAGACTGGAACACCTCTCATCACTATGTAGGGAGACTGGAACACCTTACATCATTATGTAGGGAGACTGGAACACCTCTCATCACTATGTAGGGAGACTGGAACACCTCTCATCATTATGTAGGGAGACTGGAACACCTCTTATCATTATGTAGGGAGACTGGAACACCTCTTATCATTATGTATGGAGACTGGAACACCTTACATCATTATGTAGGGAGACTGGAACACCTCTCATCATTATGTAGGGAGACTGGAACACCTCTTATCATTATGTATGGAGACTGGAACACCTTACATCATTATGTATGGAGACTGGAACACCTCTTATCATTATGTATGGAGACTGGAACACCTCTCATCATTATGTATGGAGACTGGAACACCTCTCATCATTATGTAGGGAGACTGGAACACCTCTCATTACTATGTAGGGAGACTGGAACACCTGAAATAGTGTCTATTAGTGGCGCTTCCCTTTAAGACGTCTTAAGGCTGTTATATGACCTGTAATAGCCTGTTTATGAACTGTTATAGCATGGCTGCTTATTATGGGCAGCACAGACAGCCCTCTGAAGGGCCTGAATTCACTGCTGAGGGAGGAGGGGGGGGGGGGGGGGTAGTCATGAACTACTACTAGAACCAAGTTGTCTTACTATCAATCATTTCAAACATTTCAAAAAGACCTCTGTAAAGGACTGCAGCTCATGTAAACAGGCTGAGACGTTTCAGACGGTTCAAATGGTTCCTGAATCGTTCTGTCCTAATGAACATTACTCTCTGGCTCAGCTCGCTTTGCTTGGCAGGTGGCAGACATTTCTAACGGTTCAAATGGTTCCTGAATCGTTCTGTCCTAATGAACATTACTCTCTGGCTCAGCTCGCTTTGCTTGGCAGGTGGCAGACATTTCTAACGGTTCAAATGGTTCCTGAATCGTTCTGTCCTAATGAACATTACTCTCTGGCTCAGCTCGCTTTGCTTGGCAGGTGGCAGACATTTCCCGGTGTCCTGTGTAATTGCAGTTAACAAAGTATGCATCGTTTCTGTTCCAAAATGGCACTCTATTCTGTATGAAGTGCACTACTTTACCAGAGCCTATAGGTTGCCATTTGGGACGGGTCATTGCGGAGAATGAGCCGTTATCCTAACAGGTGCCATAATTTAGAGTCAGGGTTGAGATAAACAGAGCTCTGAAGAAGTAGAGTAGAAACGATTTTAGGGGTTGAGAATAGAATGCCTATTAGATTAGATGCCTAAATCCTAGCAGAAATTAGGGGTTGAGAATAGAATGCCTATTAGATTAGTTGCCTAAATCCTAGCAGAAATTTGGGGTTGAGAATAGCGGAGCGGAGTTTGGCAGTATGTTGTAGAAACACAAATCAGTCAAACGTTGTCTCCGCTACAGATTTCAGACACCAAAGTGACCAGGGAGGTCATATCTGTTCCTCCCACTCCACTCCTACAATAATTTTTCACATTCTTCTGGCTTTCAAATTACTGGTGGGAAACAGGATTTAAATTTAGCACCACATGTGGAGTAGGGCAGTGGTAGTGCAACAGAATGACTAGTTGCGTAACAAAGAACCTTCTCCAAAGAATGAAAAACCAAGAGTATGGCCTTGTTCATTTCACCAGACAAACCTCGTAGCAGTGTTTGAAGTGTTGAGATGAAGCGTATATTGGGCTGTCATTGGAAAAGCATTTTCATAGAATCGGTTTCCTAAAAGCCTTTTCGTTACCAAAAGTAGTAGACCTACTATAAATCTCTCCACAATCCAGCCACAGCCACGAAGGAGAACAATTATAAAATACATGTTTAATGGCTCTGTGGTGCGAACAGATGGAATTCGTCAGAATAAGCACTTTGCTCTGCTACGAATGACGTGAATCATCGAGAAGAATAACAAATGACTTAAGCAAGGGCTTTCGGAAAACCTCCTCTGATTGAAAAACAGATTTAAATGAACTGCTATGTGTTGTAAATCAACTATTAAATTAAAACTTGAGATGAATAGGTCTTTGGCAAACAGGCAAATAGTCGAATCAATCAACAGGCCCAGGCTATCATATTACACCAAAGTCAATCTACTAACCAGTCAGCACACCCTTTTCTTATCTACATACAGTACCATTCAAAAGTTAGGACACACCTACTCATTCAAGGGTTTTTCTTTATTTTTACTATTTTCTACATTGTAGAATAATAATGAAGACATCACAACTATGAAATAACACATATGGAATCATGTAGTAACCAAACAAGTGTTAAATATAAAATGTATTTTGATTTGTTTAAGATTCTTCAAAGTAGCCACTCTTTGCCTTGATGACAGTTTTGCATACTCTTGGCATTCTCTCAACCAGATTTACGAGGTAGTCACCTGGAATGCATTTCAATTAACAGGTGTGCCTTGTTAAAAGTTCAGTTGTGGAATTTCTTTCCTTCTTAATGTGTTTGAGCCAGTCAGTTGTGTTGTGACAAGGGTAGGGTGGTATATAGAAGATAGCCCTAATTGGTAAAAGACCAAGTCTATATTATGGCAAGAACAGCTCAAATAAGCAAAGAGAAACGACAGTCCATCATTACTTTAAGACATGAAGGTCAGTCAATATGGAACATTTCAAGAACTTTGCAAGTTTCTTTGTGCCGTCGCAAAAAACATCAAGTGTTATGATTAAACTGGTCCTAATGAGGACTGCCACAGGACAGGAAGACCCAGAGTTACCTCTGCTGCAGAGGATACGTTCATTAGAGTTACCAGCCTTAGAAATGGCAGCCAACTAACAGACACATCACAACATCAACTGTTCAGAGGAGACTGCGTGAATCAGGTCTTCATGGTCGAATTGCTGCAAAGAAACCACTACTAAAGGACACCAATAATAAGAGGAGACTTGCTTGGGCCAAGAAACAAGCAATGGACATTAGACCGGTGGAAATCTGTCCTTTGGTCTGATGAGTCCAAATGTGAGATTTTTGGTTCCAGCCGCCGTGTCTTTATGAGACGCAGAGTAGGTGAACGGATGATCTTTGCATGTGTGGTTCCCACCGTGAAGCATGGAAGAGGAGGTGTGATGGTGCTTTGCTGGTGACACTGTCAGATTTTATTTAGAATTCAAGGCACACTTAACCAGCATGGCTACCACAGCATCCTGCAGTGATACGCCATCCCATCTGGTTTGTGCTTAGTAGGACTATCATTAGTTTTCAAAAGGACAATGACCCAACACACCTCCAGGCTGTGTAAGGGCCATTTGACCAAGAAGGAGAGTGATGGAGTGCCGATGACCTGGCCTCCACAATCACCCAACCTCAACCCAATAGTTTGGGATTAGTTGGACCACAGAGTGAAGGAAAAGCAGCCAACAAGTGCTCATAATATGTGGGAACTCCTTCAAGACGGTTGGAAAAGCATTCCAGGTGTTGCTGGTTGAGAGAGAGCCAAGAGTGTGAAAAGCTGTCATCAAGGCAAAGGGTGGCTACTTTGAAGAATCTAAAATCTAAAATCTATTTTGATTTGTTTTTGCTTACTACATAATTCCATATGTGTTATTTCTTAGTTTTGATGTCTTCACTATTATTCTACAATGTAGAAAGTAGTACAAATAAAGAAAAACCCTTGAATGAGTAGTGTCCAAAGGTTTGACTGGTACTGTATATATATACACAGTATTATGATTATCCACAATAGTATTGAAGACATCGGCAAAAAGGCTCACATCTAAATCAGGTTTAGCTGAAATTCAACCAAGGTTACTGGAATAAAGATCATGTAAAAAAAAGCTTTTTAACAGTTTTTAAAGTTCCTCTTTGTGATGTCACAAGGCTTAGATTTTTGTATTGTCACATCTGGGAAACGGTCCATGGTCACTAATGTCTTGGGCGAAGACACCAGCAGAAACATATTTCTCCGGTGTATTTGTTAGAATAATACCAATCAGAGTTAAAGGACCTTTAGGGTTGGGCCATGTAAACTTAGTCAGCTAGCTGGGTTCAGGTTTAGATCATTACACATGTCGTTTAGATTTTCTGAAGCCTGCATTTCCCAAATCACAATTTAGGTCACCCTGTATAGTAACTTTTGACTTTGTAAAAGAAGACAACAAACTAGTTATAGCTCTCATATTATGCATACCTGACCCAGATTGCGATTTATAATGGACCGTTTTTTAATTGTGCGATGATGGGGACGCAGGGTTGTGTTCCAAACTAAACAACTCGTGTGCTCGCTCTAGTTCCTCAACGACACAGCTAGGAGAACTACAAACAGTATCTTACAGTTGAAGAGTCTTCTTTGAGTTATAAAAGTACATTGAAATAACTTAGGAACTGTGTACACTCTGGAGGTGTGTGGCCACTTGGAGAAACCAGTTAGTCCTCTCACTGAAACCCTTGTAATGTTGTTGTCTTATGTTGCACCTATCCAGAATTGTCTTATCATGTTACTGAATGTATTCAGAATATTTTCAAATTTTGTTATCAACAACTGTAGTGCAAAAAAATAAATAAAAAATGAACAGTGTAATGTTTGAATGTCAGGTGAATGTCAGGTAACTTCCTGTTCCCTTTTAATTGCTACAATGGTTATGCCTTTCCATATTTCTTACGTGAGAAACATTTCAATGTAACCCTACAGTTCATTCGCAATGTATTGATTTTTCCACATTTTGTTACGTTACAAGCTTATTCTAAAATGGACTAAATACATTTTTTATTCATCAATCTACACACAATACCCCATAATGACAAAGCAAAAACAGGTTTTTAGATATTTTAGAAAATTAATTAAAAATAAAAAGACTGAAATATGACATTTACATAAGTATTCAGACCCTTTACTCAGTACTTTGTTGAAACACCTTTGGCATCGATTACAGCCTGGAGTCTTCTTGGGTATGACGCTACAAGCTTGGCACACCTGTATTTGGGGAGTTTCTCCCATTCTTCTCTGCAGATCTTCTCAAGCTCTGTCAGGTTGGATGGGGAGCGTTACTGCACAGCTATTTTCAGGTCTCTCCAGAGATGGTCGATCGGGTTCAAGTCCGAGCTCTGGCTAGGCCATTCAAGGACATTCAGAGACTTGTCCCAAAGCCACTTCTGCATTGTCTTGGCTGTGTGCTTATGGTCGTTGTCCTGTTGGAAGGTGAGTACTCAGTCTGAGGTCCTGAGTACTCTAGAGAAGGTTTTCTTCAAGGATTTCTCTGTACTTACATCCGTTCATCTTTCCCTCGATCCTGACTAGTCTCCCAGTCCCTGCCGCATCCCCACAGCATGATGCTGCCACCACCATGCTTCACCATAGGGATGGTGCCAGGTTTCCTCCAGACTTGGCATTTGCCATTCAGGCCAAAAAGTTCAATCTTGGTTTCATCAGACCAGAGAATCTTGTTTCCCATGGTCTGAGAGTCCTTTTGGTGCCTTTTGGCAAACTCCAAGCGGGCTGTCATGTGCCTTTTACTGAGGAGTGGCTTCGGTCTGGTCACTCTACTATAAAGGCCTGAGTGGGGGGAGTGCTGCAGAGATGGTTGTCCTTCTGGAAGGTTTTCCAATCTCCACAATGGAACTTGTGTTCTTGGTCATCTCGCTGACCAAGGACATTCTCCCCCGATTGCTCAGTTGGCCAGCTCTAGGAAGAGTCTTGGTGGTTCCAAACTTCTTCTATTTAAGAATGATGGAGTCCACTGTGTTCTTGGGGACCTTCAACGCTGCAGAAATGCTTTGGTACCCTTCCCCAGATCTGTGCCTCGACACAATCCTGTCTCGGAGCTCTACCGACATTTTCTGCGACCTCATGGCTTGGTTTTTGCTCTGACATGCACTGCCAACTGTGGCACCTTATATAGACTGGTGTGTGCCTTTCCAAATAATGTCCAATCAATTGAATTTACCACAAGTGGACTCCAATCAAGGATGATCAATGGAAACAGGATGCACCTGAGATCAATTTCGAGTATCATAGCAAAGGGTCTGAATACTTATGTAAATAAGGTATTTCTGTTTTTTATTTGTGATAAATTTGCAAACAATTCTAAAAACCTTTTTTTGATAGTTCATTATGGGGTATTGTGGGTAAATTGAAACTGCAACGAAACAAAATGTGTAAAAAGGGAAGGGGTCTGAATAGTTTCCGAATGCACCGTATACAGGCCAATTCCCATGAGCGTAAGGGGTTAAGAAGACTTCGGAGTGGAGTGACAATATGGCTGTGAGCTCTACTAGCCCGTAGGCTGTTAGCTCTGTGCTAGCCCATAAGCTGTTAGCTCTGTGCTAGCCCATAGGCTGTTAGCTCTGTACTAGCCCGTAGGCTGTTAGCTCTGTGCTAGCCCGTAGGCAGTGAGCTCTGCGCTAGCCCATAGGCAGTGAGCTCTGTGCTAGCCCGTAGGCTGTGAGCTCTGTGCTAGCATGTAGGCAGTGAGCTCTGTGCTAGCCCGTAGGCAGTGAGCTCTGCGCTAGCCCGTAGGCAGTGAGCTCTGCGCTAGCCCGTAGACTGTTAGCTCCGCGCTAGCCCATAGGCAGTGAGCTCGGTGCTAGCCCGTAGGCAGTGAGCTCGGTGCTAGCCCGTAGGCTGTTAGCTCTGAGTTAGTCCATAGGCAGTGAGCTCTGCGCTAGCCCGTAGGCTGTGATCTCTGCTAGCCAATAGGCTGTTAGCTCTGTGCTAGCCCGTAGGCTGTTAGCTCTGAGTGTGACGTTCCTTTACCAAGGAAACTAGGCCTAACAGTGTTTCATTCTTAACAGAGATTGAATTACATTGTTTGTGGCTTTTGTACCAATTTAAATAAGAATAATTCCATATAGCCTAGACTAAGCAGCAAATCATAACCACTGTCTGTAACTAGAGTCCTTTATATTGCCTCCTTCCAACAACTCGACCCCTCCGTCCATTCACCCGCGCCCCAAAAAGATGATACCGTTGTATATCAACGATGTTTGGACAGGTCGATGGGACGATGTGTCATTACAGACTTTTCCCAACCCTACCAGAAGCTAAACATCCAGCCCTTTTTATGAGCAGCAGGCATTGAGACATAGCCTGAGAAATGCCAACGAGGTTTCTGATGCGAACCTATAGCCAATTTGCAGACTAATGAATAATGTGTCTGTACTGTGATGGGCAAATCTGTGGTATATGAAAGCATGCAGCAGCAGCAACAGTGGTGACCCGACATACTGGCTACACAGAGTTGAAACCCAATGGTGAGAGAAAGAGGGAGAGGGGAGAGTTAGTGTGGGGTCAGAGTTAGTGTGGGATCAGAGATAGTGTGGGGTCAGAGTTAGTGTGGGGTCAGAGATAGTGTGGGCGGAGAGTTAGTGTGGGGTCAGAGTTAGTGTGGGGGGAGAGTTAGTGTGGGGTCAGAGTTAGTGTGTGGGGAGAGTTAGTGTGGGGTCAGAGTTAGTGTGGGGTCAGAGATAGTGTGGGGGGAGAGTTAGTGTGGGGGGAGAGTTAGTGTGGGTGGAGAGTTAGTGTGGGGGGAGAGTTAGTGTGGGTGGAGAGTTAGTGTTGGGTAGAGAGTTAGTGTGGGGTCAGAGATAGTGTGGGGTCAGAGATAGTGTGGGGTCAGAGGTAGTGTGGGGTCAGAGTTAGTGTGGGGGGAGAGTTAGTGTGGGGGAGAGTTAAGGTGGGGGAGAGTTAAGGTGGGGGGAGGTTTAGTGTGGGTGGAGGGTTAGTGTGGGGGAGAGTTAAGGTGGGGGAGAGTTAAGGTGGGGGAGAGTTAGGGTGGGTGGAGGTAGTGTGGGTGGAGGGTTAGTGTGGGAGGAGGGTTAGTGTGGCAGGAGGGTTAGTGTGGGTGGAGGGTTAGTGTGGGTGGAGGGCTAGTGTGGGAGGAGGGTTAGTGTGGGGTCAGAGTTAGTGTGGGTGGAGGGTTAGTGTGGGTGGACCAGGGTCACGTGATTCCACATCTCTCTCTGTCCGTTTCTCAGTCCATCAACCAGCCTGAGCCAAATGTGACTTCATACCACAGCCCAGGGGTGTTTCCCAAAGCCTTCGTAGCACTATGATCAAGGCAACGGACGTCCTAAGGACGATCTTAGATCTTAGTGCTGTGAGCGTTTTGGGAAACCCACAGAGGAAGAAAGAGTCCTTTGTGGGTCCAGATGCATTACTCCTACAAAACATCTCTTCTGCTGAATCAGATCTGAGGACCGGGAGCCTCTTAAGCACACAGCAGCTTAGAGGGGAAACCCCAGACCTAAACTGCAAATTGCTCAACCCTCACATGGTTGCTTGTGCAGGTGTACGTTGCCGAGCCGGTAGCAGCTTAGGTTTGCTTAAAGCAGCTCTTTATCAAGATGGGAGAGAGGAGGAGAGAGAAGGAGAGAGGAGGAGAGAGGAGGAGAGAGGAGGAGAGAGAAGGAGAGAGGAGAGAGGAGGAGAGAGGAGGAGAGAGAAGGAGAGAGGAAGAGAGAGGAGGAGAGAGGATGAGAGAGAAGGAGAGAGAAGGAGAGAGGAGGAGAGAGGAGGAGAGAGAAGGAGAGAGGAGAGAGGAGGAGAGAGGAGGAGAGAGAAGGAGAGAGGAGGAGAGAGAAGGAAAGAGGAGGAGAGAGAAGGAGAGAGGAGGAGAGAGGAGGAGAGAGAAGGAGAGAGGAGGAGAGAGGAGGAGAGAGCCTGTTAATTTGTTCATGGGCTCAGGAACATCAAAGTGAGCTACGTTTTCCCTCCCTTTGTTTTTCAGTGGGACGGTTGGGAATATTGGATTATGTGCTTAGGGAAGGTATTAAGGACAGAGCAGGTAACCAGAGCTGGAACCAGGGGTGGGGCTCCACACAGAGCTGGAACCAGGGGGGTGGGGCTCCACACAGAGCTGGGACCAGGGGGTTGGGGCTCCACACAGAGCTGGGACCAGGGGGTTGGGGCTCCACACAGAGCTGGGACCAGGGGGTTGGGGCTCCACACAGAGCTGGGACCAGGGGGGTGGGGCTCCACACAGAGCTGGGACCAGGGGGGTGGGGCTCCACACAGGGCTGGGACCAGGGCTGGGACCAGGGGGTTGTAGCGCCACCTTTTGCTGCGATTACAGCTGTAAGTCGCTTGGGGTATGTCTCTAACAGTTTTGCACATCGAGAGACTGAAATTTTTTCCCATTCCTCCTTGCAAAACAGCTCGAGCTCAGTGAGGTTACAAAAGTATGTGGACACCCCTTCAAATTAGTGGATTCGGCTATCTCAGCCACATCCATTGCTGACAGGTGTATAAAATCGAGCACAACGACATGCAATCTCCATAGACAAACATTGGCAGTAGAATGGCCTTACTGAAGAGCTCAGTGACTTTCAACGTGGCACCGTCATAGGATGCCACCTTTCTAACAAGTCAGTTGGTCAAATGTCTGCCCTGCTAGAGCTGCCCTGGTCAACTGTAAGTGCTGTTATTGTGAAGTGGAAATGTCTAGGAGCAACAACGGCTCAGCCGCAAAGTGGTAGGCCACACAAGCTCACTGAATGGGACCGCCGAGTGCTGAAGTGCATAGCTCATAAAAATTGTCTGTCCTGGGTTGCAACGCTCACTACCGAGTTCCAAACTGCCTCTGGAAGCAACGTCAGCACAAAAACTGTTCATCGGGAGCTTCATGAAATGGGTTTCCATGGCCGAGCAGCTGCACATAAGCCTAAGATCACCTATGCACAATGTCAAGCTTCGGCTGGGGTGGTGTCAAGCTCGCCACCATTGGACTCTGGAGCAGTGGAAACGCGGTCTCTGGACGAATGCCAAAAAAAATGCAACATGCCCGAATGCACAGTGCCAACTGTAAAGTTTGGTGGAGGAGGAATAATGGTCTGGGGCTGGGGACTAATCACCCAACATCAGTGCCCAACCTCACTAATACTCTAGTGGCTGAATGGAAGCAAGGCCCTGCAGCAATGTTCCAACATCTAGAGGAAAGCTTTCCCAGAAGAGAGGAGGCTGTTATAGCAGCAAAGGGGGGACCAACTTCATATTAATGCCCATGATTTTTGCATTAGATGGTCGACAAGCAGGTGTCCACATACTTTTGTTCAATACAATAATATGAGACCTGGGCTCTGGCCAAAAGTAGTGCACTATATAAGGAATAGGGTCGCATTTGGGACGAGGCCTTACTAACCAAACACTATAGCATGAGGCTAGATTTACAATGTGTTGAATTTCGATGATAAAAATATATTCCAGCTAACCAATGGATATACAGGATAGGAACCTTCCATTCCAGCTAACCAATGGATATACAGGATAGGAACCTTCCATTCCAGCTAACCAATGGATACACAGGATAGGAACTTCCATTCCAGCTAACCTTCCATTCCAGCTACAGGATAGGAACCTTCCATTCCAGCTAACCAACAAAACCAATTGTATTACTAAAAATCTATGAATTAAACATCTGAGAACTGCAATATTGTATACACACAAAAAGGTACCCATAAGCACTCATCTTTGATGAAAAAACACAACTGTGAAAATGGGTGGAAATAGCGTTTCGGAGATAAACTCTTGTCTATCACCATCTGCTAAAGCTGTGTGGATACTGAGAGTAAAGCTAGGCTAGCTATTTAGACACTGAGTGAAGTTAAGCTAACTATGTAGACACTAAGAGTGAAGCTATGCTAGCTATGTAAACACTAAGTGAAGTTAGGCTAGCTATGTAGACACTGAGCGTGAAGCTATGCTAGCTATGTAGACATTGAGTGAAAATAAGCTAATATGTAGACACTGTGAGTGAAGCTAGGCTAGTTGTGAAGACACTGAGTGAAGCTAAGCTAGCTATGTAGACACAGAGGGAAGCTAGACTTGCTATGTAGACATTGCGTGAAGCTAGGCTAGCTATGTAGACATTGAGTGAAGATAAGCTAATATGTAGACACTGTGAGTGAAGCTAGGCTAGCTATGTAGATACTGAGCGTGAAACTATGCTAGATATGTAGACATTGAGTGAAGATAAGCTAATATGCAGATACTGTGACTGAAGCTAGGCTAGCTATGTAGACAATGAGTGAAGCTAGGCTAGCTATGTAGACACTGAGAAGCTAGGCTAGCTATGTTTAAAAACATCCGGCCCAATAGCGGCCGGATGTTATACAGCCTGGATTTGAACCAGGGACTGTAGTGATGGCTCTTGCACTGAGATGCAGTGCTTTAGACCGCTGCGCCACTCGGGAGCCCATGACACAGAGAAGTGACTGGATTTTATAACAGTTAGGTAAGGCAATCACCACTGCCTCCAGTCAGTTTCCACCATGTCACTGCCTCTAGTCAGTTACCATCATGCTGTTACCACCATGTCACTGCCTCCAGTCAGTTATCACCATGTCACTGCCTCCAGTCAGTTTCCACCATGTCACTGCCCCCAGTCAGTTTCCACCATGTCACTGCCTCCAGTCAGTTACCATCATGCTGTTACCACCATGTCACTGCCTCCAGTCAGTTTCCACCATGTCACTGCCTCCAGTCTGTTTCCACCATGTCACTGCCTCCAGTCTGTTACCACCATGTCACTGCCTCCAGTCAGTTTCCACCATGTCACTGCCTCCAGTCAGTTTCCACCATGTCACTGCCTCCAGTCAGTTTCCACCATGTCACTGCCTCCAGTCTGTTTCCACCATGTCACTGCCTCCAGTCTGTTACCACCATGTCACTGCCTCCAGTCTGTTACCACCATGTCACTGCCTCCAGTCAGTTTCCACCACGTCACTGCCTCCAGTCAGTTTCCACCATGTCACTGCCTCCAGTCAGTTACCACCATGTCACTGCCTCCAGTCTGTTACCACCATGTCACTGCCTCCAGTCAGTTTCCACCATGTCACTGCCTCCAGTCAGTTTCCACCATGTCACTGCCTCCAGTCTGTTACCACCATGTCACTGCCTCCAGTCTGTTTCCACCATGTCACTGCCTCCAGTCAGTTACCACCATGCTGTTACCACCATGTCACTGCCTCCAGTCAGTTTCCACCATGTCACTGCCTCCAGTCAGTTTCCACCATGTCACTGCCTCCAGTCAGTTTCCACCATGTCACTGCCTCCAGTCTGTTTCCATCATGTCACTGCCTCCAGTCAGTTTCCACCATGTCACTGCCTCCAGTCTGTTTCCACCATGTCACTGCCTCCAGTCTGTTACCACCATGTCACTGCCTCCAGTCAGTTACCATCATGCTGTTTCCACCATGCCACTGCCTCCAGTCTATTACCACCATGTCACTGCCTCCAGTCAGTTTCCACCATGTCACTGTCTCATCAGACTGTATAAATGATCAACCTCATCAGGCTGTATAAATTACCAACCTCATCAGACTGTATAAATGACCAACCTCATCAGGCTGTATAAATGATCAACCTCATCAGGTTGTATAAATGATCAACCTCATCAGACTGTATAAATGACCAAACTCATCAGACAGTATAAATGACCAACCTCACCAGACTGTATAAATGACCAACCTCATCAGGCTGTATAAATGATCAACCTCATCAGACTGTATAAATGACCAACCTCATCAGGCTGTATAAATGACCAACCTCATCAGACTGTATAAATGACCAACCTCATCAGGTTGTATAAATGATCAACCTCACCAGACTGTATAAATTACCAACCTCATCAGGCTGTTTAAAGGACCAACCTCATCAGGCTGTTTAAAGGACCAACCTCATCAGGCTGTTTAAAGGACCAACCTCATCAGGCTGTTTAAAGGACCAACCTCATCAGATGGAGGGAGGATGCTGGGCCTGTGTGTTATGTATTAGACAGTACAATATTGTTTGGTGACAGCTAGGGTTGCAAAATTACGGTAACTTTGATAGCTAGGGTTGCAAAATTACGGTAACTTTGACAGCTAGGGTTGCAAAATTACGGTAACTTTCCCCAAATTCGAAGTTTTTCCAGAAATCCTGGTTTGAGGATTCCAGATTTTGCTTCTTCTTATTATTACTTTTCAAATGGAATTTCTGGAAAACTTCACATTTTTGGAAAAATTACTGGAATTTTTCAACCATAGTGACTAGAAGTACAAGCATTTCGCTACACTCGCATTAACATCTGCTAACCATGAGTATGTGACAAATAAAATGGGATTTGATTTGGCTCTGACATGCAGGTTAATGGGAGCACTGCAAACAGTGCAGGAATACATGGCTATGATCTGTGAAAAATATGAAGTGGTGATTTTAGAAGGATACAGATAGCAATAATGTGAACATTCCTGCCATGTATAACCTGTTTTCAATTCTGACATGTATTGATGTCAAACAGCGTTACGAGATACATTTCATGCGGTTCAGCCCAGTGTGTGAAAAAAAAGGCAGTCGGAGCAGTGTACAGTGTAGACCAGTGGTTCACAACCTTAATCAGTTACAGTACCACCAACTGAATGTAGCTCTGCCAGGAGTACCCCCAGGGTCCTAGTACCCCTGAACTAGTGGATAGACTACCCCCAGGGTCCTAGTACCCCTGAACTAGTGGATAGACTACCCCCAGGGTCCTAGTACCCCTGAACTAGTGGATAGAGTACCCCCAGGGTCCTAGTACCCCTGAACTAGTGGATAGAGTACCCCCAGGGTCCTAGTACCCCTGAACTAGTGGATAGACTACCCCCAGGGTCCTAGTACCCCTGAACTAGTGGATAGAGTACCCCCAGGGTCCTAGTACCCCTGAACTAGTGGATAGAGTACCCCTGAAATAGTGGATAGAGTACCCCCAGGGTCCTAGTACCCCTGAACTAGTGGATAGAGTACCCCCAGGGTCCTAGTACCCCTGAACTAGTGGATAGAGTACCCCTGAACTAGTGGATAGAGTACACCTGAAATAGTGGATAGAGTACCCCCAGGGTCCTAGTACCCCTGAACTAGTGGATAGAGTACCCCTGAACTAGTGGATAGAGTACACCTGAAATAGTGGATAGAGTACCCCCAGGGTCCTAGTACCCCTGAACTCGTGGATAGAGTACCCCTGAACTAGTGGATAGAGTACCCCTGAAATAGTGGATAGAGTACCCCCAGGGTCCTAGTACCCCTGAACTCGTGGATAGAGTACCCCTGAACTAGTGGATAGAGTACCCCTGAAATAGTGGATAGAGTACCCCCAGGGTCCTAGTACCCCTGAACACGTGGATAGAGTACCCCTGAAATAGAGGATAGAGTACCCCCAGGGTTCTTGAACCCCTGAAATAGAGGATAGAGTACCCCCAGGGTCCTAGTACCCCTGAACTCGTGGATAGAGTACCCCCAGGGTCCTAGTACCCCTGAACTGGTGGATAGAGTACCCCCAGGGTCCTAGTACCCCTGAAATAGTGGATAGAGTACCCCCAGGGTCATAGTACCCCTGAACTGGTGGATAGAGTACCCCCAGGGTCCTAGTACCCCTGAAATAGTGGATAGAGTACCCCCAGGGTCCTAGTACCCCTGAAATAGTGGATAGAGTACCCCTGGACTACCCCTGAATGTACATTTTACCAGTAAATCTATGGTCTCATGAGTCTTCTCAAGTACTCCCTGTGGATAGGCCAAGTACCCCCAGAGTCCAAGTGTCCCTCCAGGACACCTACACCACCCGATATCAGAGGAAGGCCATAAAGATAATCAAGGACAACAACCACCCGAGCCACGGCATGTTTACCCAGCTATCATCCAGAAGGCGAGGTCAGTACAGGTGCATCAAAGCTGGGACCGAGAGACTGAAAAACAGCTTCTATCTCAAGGCCATCAGGCTGTTAAATAGCCATCACTATCAGCTACCACCCGGTTACTCAACCCTGCACCTTAGAGGCTGCTGCCCCATATACAGAGACATGGAATCACTGGGCACTTTAAAAGGAACACTAGTCACTTAAATAATGTTTACATACTGCTTTACCCATCTCGTATGTATATACTGTATTCTATTCTACTGTATTTCAGTCAATGCCACTCTGACATTGGTCGTCTTAATATTTATATATTTCTGAACTCCAACCTTTTACTACATATGTGTGTGTATTGTTGTGAATTGTTAGATATTACTGCACTGTTGGAGCTAGGTGTCACGTTCTGACCTTTATTTCCTTTGTTTTGTCGTTATTTAGTATGGTCAGGGCGTGAGTTGGGGTGGGCAGTCTATGTTTGATTTTCTATGATTTGGGGATTTCTATGTTTCGGCCTAGTATGGTTCTCAATCAGAGGCAGGTGTCATTAGTTGTCTCTGATTGAGAATCATACTTAGGTAGCCTGGGTTTCACTGTTTGTTTGTGGGTGATTGTCTATGTTGATGGCTTGTTTCAGCACAGTTCGCATTAGCTTCACGGTTGTTATTTCGTTTATTGTTTTGTATAGTGTTTCAGTGTTTTCTTTATTAAAATTCATGATGAGCACATACCACGCCGCATTTTGGTCCTCCGATCCTTCTCGCCTCTCCTCTTCAGATGAAGATGGTCAGCAGGTTAGGGCCCTAATCCCTGGTCTCTTTGTCATTATGGTGATAGCAGGTTAGGGCCCTAAACCCTGGTCTCTTTGTCATTATGGTGATAGCAGGTTAGGGCCCTAATTCCTGGTCTCTTTGTCATTATGGTGATAGCAGGTTAGGGCCCTAATCCCTGGTCTCTTTGTCATTATGGTGATAGCAGGTTAGGGCCCTAAACCCTGGTCTCTTTGTCATTATGATGATAGCAGTGTAGGGCCCTAAACCCTGGTCTCTTTGTCATTATGGTGATAGCAGGTTAGGGCCCTAAACCCTGGTCTCTTTGTCATTATGGTGATAGCAGTGTAGGGCCCTAAACCCTGGTCTCTTTGTCATTATGGTGATAGCAGTCTAGGGCCCTAATCCCTGTTTTCCTTGTCATTATGGTGATAGCAGTGTAGGGCCCTAAACCCAGGACTCCTTGTCATTATGGTGATAGCAGTGTAGGGCCCTAATCCCTGGTCTCCTTGTCATTATGTTGATAGCAGTCTAGGGCCCTAATCCCTGAAAGTAGGCTACAACATGCAGATTCTGGAGTAGCCAACAGGAAATAGAGTAGGCTACAACATGGAGATTCTGGAGTATCTAACAGGAAATAGAGTAGGCTACAACATGCAGATTCTGGAGTAGCCAACAGGAAATAGAGTAGGCTTCAACATGCAGATTCTGGAGTATCTAACAGGAAATAGAGTAGGCTACAACATGCAGATTCTGGAGTAGCCAACAGGAAATAGAGTAGGCTTCAACATGCAGATTCTGGAGTAGACAACAGGAAATAGAGTAGGCTTCAACATGCAGATTCTGGAGTATCCAACAGGAAATAGAGTAGGCTACAACATGCAGATTCTGGAGTAGACAACAGGAAATAGAGTAGGCTACAACATGCAGATTCTGGAGTATCCAACAGGAAATAGAGTAGGCTACAACATGCAGATTCTGGAGTATCTAACAGGAAATAGAGTAGGCTACAACATGCAGATTCTGGAGTAGCCAACAGGAAATAGAGTAGGCTACAACATGCAGATTCTGGAGTAGACAACAGGAAATAGAGTAGGCTACAACATGCAGATTCTGGAGTATCCAACAGGAAATAGAGTAGGCTACAACATGCAGATTCTGGAGTAGACAACAGGAAATAGAGTAGGCTTCAACATGCAGATTCTGGAGTATCCAACAGGAAATAGAGTAGGCTACAACATGCAGATTCTGGAGTATCTAACAGGAAATAGAGTAGGCTTCAACATGCAGATTCTGGAGTAGACAACAGGAAATAGAGTAGGCTACAACATGCAGATTCTGGAGTAGCCAACAGGAAATAGAGTAGGCTACAACATGCAGATTCTGGAGTAGCCAACAGGAAATAGAGTAGGCTTCAACATGCAGATTCTGGAGTAGCCAACAGGAAATAGAGTAGGCTACAACATGCAGATTCTGGAGTATCTAACAGGAAATAGAGTAGGCTTCAACATGCAGATTCTGGAGTAGACAACAGGAAATAGAGTAGGCTACAACATGCAGATTCTGGAGTAGCCAACAGGAAATAGAGTAGGCTACAACATGCAGATTCTGGAGTATCTAACAGGAAATAGAGTAGGCTACAACATGCAGATTCTGGAGTAGACAACAGGAAATAGAGTAGGCTACAACATGCAGATTCTGGAGTAGCCAACAGGAAATAGAGTAGGCTTCAACATGCAGATTCTGGAGTAGCCAACAGGAAATAGAGTAGGCTACAACATGCAGATTCTGGAGTATCCAACAGGAAATATAGTAGGCTTCAACATGCAGATTCTGGAGTAGCCAACAGGAAATAGAGTAGGCTACAACATGCAGATTCTGGAGTAGCCAACAGGAAATAGAGTAGGCTACAACATGCAGATTCTGGAGTAGCCAACAGGAAATAGAGTAGGCTACAACATGCAGATTCTGGAGTATCTAACAGGAAATAGAGTAGGCTACAACATGCAGATTCTGGAGTAGCCAACAGGAAATAGAGTAGGCTACAACATGCAGATTCTGGAGTATCCAACAGGAAATAGAGTAGGCTTCAACATGCAGATTCTGGAGTATCCAACAGGAAATAGAGTAGGCTTCAACATGCAGATTCTGGAGTAGCCAACAGGAAATAGAGTAGGCTTCAACATGCAGATTCTGGAGTAGCCAACAGGAAATAGAGTAGGCTTCAACATGCAGATTCTGGAGTATCCAACAGGAAATAGAGTAGGCTACAACATGCAGATTCTGGAGTAGCCAACAGGAAATAGAGTAGGCTTCAACATGCAGATTCTGGAGTAGCCAACAGGAAATAGAGTAGGCTACAACATGCAGATTCTGGAGTAGACAACAGGAAATAGAGTAGGCTACAACATGGAGGTTTAATATGGCAGGTAAAGAAGGTCAATTCAACATCCAGTCACACCTATGGTTGCAAACATACCGGTAATTTACCAAAGTTACTGGAATCTTCAGTCATTTTGGTAATTAAGAAAACATCTATGCCAATCTATCTTAACTTGGTAATCTTTACTTGAATAACATATATATTTTTGTATATATAGTATACATGTTTTATATCTGTGTCGATATGGTTCATGAGTTTCTAGTAGATAGACCAAAGAGAAAATAGCCTAATTCATTTTAAAAGCATCTAATCAACAATGGCATTATTTCCCCTTAACTCTACAACTCCTCTAACTATTGACTGTGTTCACAACTGTCACTAGTTTGACACCAAAACATTGACAACAAATACATATTGACTTAGTAAAATATACACATATTGACTTAGTAATCTCTAAAATAAATACATACAGTGGGGCAAACAAGTATTTAGTCAGCCACCAATTGTGCAAGTTCTCCCACTAAAAAAAGATGAGAGAGGCCTGTAATTTTCATCATAGGTACACTTCAAAAAAAAAAAATCCAGAAAATCACATTGTAGGATTTTTTATTAATTTATTTGCAAATTATGGTGGAAAATAAGTATTTGGTCACCTACAAACAAGCAAGATTTCTGGCTCTCACAGACCTGTAACTTCTTCTTTAAGAGGCTCCTCTGTCCTCCACTCGTTACCTGTATTAATGGCACCTGTTTGAACTTGTTATCAGTATAAAAGACACCTGTCCACAACCTCAAACAGTCACACTCCAAACTTCACTATGGCCAAGACTAAAGAGCTGTCAAGGGACACCAGAAACAAAATTGTAGACCTGCACCAGGCTGGGAAGACTGAATCTGCAATAGGTAAGCAGCTTGGTTTGAAGAAATCAACTGTGGGAGCAATTATTAGGAAATGGAAGACATACAAGACCACTGATAATCTCCCTCGATCTGGGGCTCCACGCAAGATCTCACCCCGTGGGGTCAAAATGATCACAAGAACGGTGAGCAAAAATCCCAGAACCACACGGGGGGACCTAGTGAATGACCTGCAGAGAGCTGGGACCAAAGTAACAAAGCCTACCATCAGTAACACACTACGCCGCCAGGGACTTAAATCCTGCAGTGCCAGACATGTCCCCCTGCTTAAGCCAGTACATGTCCAGGCCCATCTGAAGTTTGCTAGAGAGCATTTGGATGATCCAGAAGAAGATTGGGAGAATGTCATATGGTCAGATGAAACCAAAATATAACTTTTTGGTAAAAACTCAACTCGTCGTGTTTGGAGGACAAAGAATGCTGAGTTGCATCCAAAGAACACCATACCTACTGTGAAGCATGGGGGTGGAAACATCATGCTTTGGGGCTGTTTTTCTGCAAAGGGACGAGGACGACTGATCCGTGTAAAGGAAAGAATGAATGGGGCCATGTATAGTGAGATTTTGAGTGAAAACCTCCTTCCATGAGCAAGGGCATTGAAGATGAAACGTGGCTGGGTCTTTCAGCATGACAATGATCCCAAACACACCGCCCGGGGAACGAAGGAGTGGCTTCGTAAGAAGCATTTCAAGGTCCTGGAGTGGCCTAGCCAGTCTCCAGATCTCAGCCCCATAGAAAATCTTTGGAGGGAGTTGAAAATCCGTGTTGTCCAGCAACAGCCCCAAAACATCACTGCTCTAGAGGAGATCTGCATGGAGGAATGGGCCAAAATACCAGCAACAGTGTGTGAAAACCTTGTGAAGACTTACAGAAAACGTTTGACCTCTTTCATTGCCAACAAAGGGTACATAACAAAGTATTGAGATACACTTTTGTTATTGACCAAACACTTATTTTCCACCATAATTTGCAAATAAATAAATTAAAAATTCTACAATGTGATTTTCTGGATTTTTCCCCCTCATTTTGTCTGTCATAGTTGAAGTGTACCTATGATGAAAATTACAGGCTTCTCTCATCTTTTTAAGTGGGAGAACTTGCACAATTGGTGGCTGACTAAATACTTTTTTTGCCCCACTGTATTGTCATAGAAAAATAAATACATATTGACATAATAAAATATATACATACTGACTTAGTAAAATATATACATACTGACTTAGTAAAATATATACATACTGACTTAGTAAAATATATACATACTGACTTAGTAAAATATATACGCATTGACTTAGTAAAATATATACATACTGACTTAGTAAAATATATACATACTGACTTAGTAAAATATATACATACTGACTTAGTAAAATATATACATACTGACTTAGTAAAATATATACATACTGACTTAGTAAAATATATACATACTGACTTAGTAAAATATATACATACTGACTTAGTAAAATATATACATACTGATTTAGTCAAATATATACATATTGACTTAGTAAAATATATACATACTGACTTAGTAAAATATATACATACTGACTTAGTAAAATATATACATACTGACTTAGTAAAATATATACTGACTTAGTAAAATATATACATACTGACTTAGTAAAATATATACGCATTGACTTAGTAAAATATATACATACTGACTTAGTAAAATATATACATACTGACTTAGTAAAATATATACGCATTGACTTAGTAAAATATATACATACTGACTTAGTAAAATATATACATACTGACTTAGTAAGATATATACGCATTGACTTAGTAAAATATATACTGACTTAGTAAAATATATACATACTGACTTAGTAAAATATATACATACTGACTTAGTAAAATATATACGCATTGACTTAGTAAAATATATACATACTGACTTAGTAAAATATATACATACTGACTTAGTAAAATATATACTGACTTAGTAAAATATATACATACTGACTTAGTAAAATATATACATACTGACTTAGTAAAATATATACATACTGATTTAGTCAAATATATACATATTGACTTAGTAAAATATATACATACTGACTTAGTAAAATATATACATACTGACTTAGTAAAATATATACATACTGACTTAGTAAAATATATACTGACTTAGTAAAATATATACATACTGACTTAGTAAAATATATACGCATTGACTTAGTAAAATATATACATACTGACTTAGTAAAATATATACATACTGACTTAGTAAAATATATACGCATTGACTTAGTAAAATATATACATACTGATTTAGTCAAATATATACATATTGACTTAGTAAAATATATACATACTGACTTAGTAAAATATATACATACTGACTTAGTAAAATATATACTGACTTAGTAAAATATATACATACTGACTTAGTAAAATATATACGCATTGACTTAGTAAAATATATACATACTGACTTAGTAAAATATATACATACTGACTTAGTAAAATATATACGCATTGACTTAGTAAAATATATACATACTGACTTAGTAAAATATATACATACTGACTTAGTAAGATATATACGCATTGACTTAGTAAAATATATACTGACTTAGTAAAATATATACATACTGACTTAGTAAAATATATACATACTGACTTAGTAAAATATATACGCATTGACTTAGTAAAATATATACATACTGACTTAGTAAAATATATACATACTGACTTAGTAAAATACATACTGACTTAGTAAAATATATACATACTGACTTAGTAAAATAAATACATATTGACTTAGTAAAATATATACATACTGACTTAGTAAAATATATACATACTGACTTAGTAAAATATATACATACTGACTTAGTAAAATAAATACATATTGATTTAGTCAAATATATACATACTGACTTAGTAAAATATATACATACTGACTTAGTAAAATATATACATACTGACTTAGTAAAATATATACATACTGACTTAGTAAAATATATACATACTGACTTAGTAAAATAAATACATATTGATTTAGTAAAATATATACATACTGACTTAGTAAAATATATACATACTGACTTAGTAAAATATATACATACTGACTTAGTAAAATATATACATACTGACTTAGTAAAATATATACTGACTTAGTAAAATATATACATACTGACTTAGTAAAATATATACATACTGACTTAGTAAAATATATACGCATTGACTTAGTAAAATATATACATACTGACTTAGTAAAATATATACATACTGACTTAGTAAAATATATACATACTGACTTAGTAAAATATATACATACTGACTTAGTAAAATATATACTGACTTAGTAAAATATATACATACTGACTTAGTAAAATATATACGCATTGACTTAGTAAAATATATACATACTGACTTAGTAAAATATATACATACTGACTTAGTAAAATATATACGCATTGACTTAGTAAAATATATACATACTGACTTAGTAAAATATATACATACTGACTTAGTAAGATATATACGCATTGACTTAGTAAAATATATACTGACTTAGTAAAATATATACATACTGACTTAGTAAAATATATACATACTGACTTAGTAAAATATATACGCATTGACTTAGTAAAATATATACATACTGACTTAGTAAAATATATACATACTGACTTAGTAAAATATATACTGACTTAGTAAAATATATACATACTGACTTAGTAAAATATATACATACTGACTTAGTAAAATATATACATACTGATTTAGTCAAATATATACATATTGACTTAGTAAAATATATACATACTGACTTAGTAAAATATATACATACTGACTTAGTAAAATATATACATACTGACTTAGTAAAATATATACTGACTTAGTAAAATATATACATACTGACTTAGTAAAATATATACGCATTGACTTAGTAAAATATATACATACTGACTTAGTAAAATATATACATACTGACTTAGTAAAATATATACGCATTGACTTAGTAAAATATATACATACTGATTTAGTCAAATATATACATATTGACTTAGTAAAATATATACATACTGACTTAGTAAAATATATACATACTGACTTAGTAAAATATATACTGACTTAGTAAAATATATACATACTGACTTAGTAAAATATATACGCATTGACTTAGTAAAATATATACATACTGACTTAGTAAAATATATACATACTGACTTAGTAAAATATATACGCATTGACTTAGTAAAATATATACATACTGACTTAGTAAAATATATACATACTGACTTAGTAAGATATATACGCATTGACTTAGTAAAATATATACTGACTTAGTAAAATATATACATACTGACTTAGTAAAATATATACATACTGACTTAGTAAAATATATACGCATTGACTTAGTAAAATATATACATACTGACTTAGTAAAATATATACATACTGACTTAGTAAAATACATACTGACTTAGTAAAATATATACATACTGACTTAGTAAAATAAATACATATTGACTTAGTAAAATATATACATACTGACTTAGTAAAATATATACATACTGACTTAGTAAAATATATACATACTGACTTAGTAAAATAAATACATATTGATTTAGTCAAATATATACATACTGACTTAGTAAAATATATACATACTGACTTAGTAAAATATATACATACTGACTTAGTAAAATATATACATACTGACTTAGTAAAATATATACATACTGACTTAGTAAAATAAATACATATTGATTTAGTAAAATATATACATACTGACTTAGTAAAATATATACATACTGACTTAGTAAAATATATACATACTGACTTAGTAAAATATATACATACTGACTTAGTAAAATATATACTGACTTAGTAAAATATATACATACTGACTTAGTAAAATATATACATACTGACTTAGTAAAATATATACGCATTGACTTAGTAAAATATATACATACTGACTTAGTAAAATATATACATACTGACTTAGTAAAATATATACATACTGACTTAGTAAAATATATACATACTGACTTAGTAAAATATATACATACTGACTTAGTAAAATAAATAAGCGTATAAAATAAAATATAAAGGATATTTCATGCGGACACCCTCATATTTAACACAAATGGTAATCACTAAGTTATCTTTATGTAGTGTTGTCTCTGTTGTCGTGATGTGTGTTTTGTCCAATATTTTTATTTAATTTATAAATATGTTTAATCCCAGCCCCCGTCCCCGAAGGAGGCCTTTTGCCTTTTGGTAGGCCGTCATTGTAAATAAGAATTTGTTCTTCACTGACTTGCCTAGTTAAATGAAGATTAATAAAATTACAAATTAAATAAAAAGTTGAAGAATTTAAAAAACATAATGAGCAAATATTTTTACAATCCAGGTGTGCAAAGCTCATAGAGACTTACCCAGAAAGACTCACAGCTGTAATCGCTGCCAAAGGCTAACATGTATTGACTCAGGGGTGTGAATACTAATCTAAATTAATTAGTTAAAATGTGCAAAAAACTCTAAAAACATGTTTTTACTTTGTCATTATGGGGTATTGTGTGTAGATGGGTGAGAAGAAATTGTGATTTAATCCATTTTGAGCGTTGACCACAACAAAATGTGGAATGAGTCAAGGGGTGTGACTACTTCCTGAAGACCCTCCCTTTGCAACTCTAGTTACATCACTGTATCATCAAAGAAGAAGAACAGGAGGAGAGGGTGGAAGAGGAGGAGAAGAGGAGGAGAAGAGGAGTTGGGGGAGAAGTCGTGGAAGAGGAGGAGAAGAAGAATCAGAATCCTAGACATCACAGTTGGAGAGCTATGCTGTCTCCATAGACTATAAGAGGAGAAGAAGAATCAGAATCCTAGACATCACAGTTGGAGAGCGTTGCTGTCTCCATAGACTATAAGAGGAGAAGAAGAATCAGAATCCTAGACATCACAGTTGGAGAGCGTTGCTGTCTCCATAGACTATAAGAGGAGAAGAAGAATCAGAATCCTAGACATCACAGTTGGAGAGCGTTGTTGTCTCCATAGACTATAAGAGGAGAAGAAGAATCAGAATCCTAGACATCACAGTTGGAGAGCGTTGCTGTCTCCATAGACTATAAGAGGAGAAGAAGAATCATAATCCTAGACATCACAGTTGGAGAGCTTTGCTGTCTCCATAGACTATAAGAGGAGAAGAAGAATCAGAATCCTTGACATCACACTTGGAGAGCGTTGCTGTCTCCATAGACTATAAGAGGAGAAGAAGAATCAGAATCCTAGACATCACAGTTGGAGAGCTTTGCTGTCTCCATAGACTATAAGAGGAGAAGAATAATCAGAATCCTAGACATCACAGTTGGAGAGCTTTGCTGTCTCCATAGACTATAAGAGGAGTGTCGCAGGAATGTCGGAGAGAATTCTCTCTCCTTTTCTTCCTTCCTTTTCCACACTGGTAATTGTAAAAGTCGAGTGTTCAGATTTATTTAACCAGTCAGTCCAGACCGGTAAAAATGTGTTGGTAAAATGAGCCTGCCTGGCGGATGTTATGCCTGGCAAGACAAGCCCTGTGGTATCCAGCTACTTATTGTTGAGCGGTAACAGCTGAGCATCCCCCTGACATGTCTCAGTCCCGTTGTGACAACCAGCTGAACCAGCTGACTGGAACCTCTGAGTGATGCCCGCTGTGAAAATATTTGGGGCCTCGCTCCTTGTTCAAAAACCAATAGGCTAGCCAGGTTTCAGGAATAACAATGTTTTAATGAAAAATAGTTCCTATTAAGCAGCAAGAATGTCCTTTTGGATTTTCATAATAAATATCAATATCTACTCGATTCCAGGCTGTATCACAACCGTCCGCGATTGGGGGTAACATAGGGCAGCGCACAACTGGCCCAGAGTCGTCCGGGTTAGGGCTTACCTGCGGGAGGCCGTCATTGTAAGAATAATTTATTCTTAATTGAATTGCCTAGCTAAATAAAGGATAAATAAAACATGAATAACAAAACAATTAGCTCTTCAAAATGACTGTCATGCATTATTACAAATGTAACAAACCATTCAGCTCTTAGAACAGCTGATGAGAGCTATACTTGTGTAACCTTTCACAGTATCTAGCACGCTGAACTTCCCTGCATTACTTCCCCTGTATATCTGGTAACAACTTAACAATTTAATTGACTAGAGTAAGGAGATCCAGTGGGTCAAATCAGACTGTAGTGTTACTGTAGTGGGGCTGTAGTGTTACTGTAGTGTTACTGTAGTGGGGCTGTCGTGTTACTGTAGTGGGGCTGTAGTGTTACTGTAGTGGGGCTGTAGTGTTACTGTAGTGGGGCTGTAGTGTTACTGTAGTGTTACTGTAGTGGGGCTGTAGTGTTACTGTAGTGGGGCTGTAGTGTTACTGTAGTGGGGCTGTAGTGTTAGTGTAGTGGGGCTGTAGTGTTACTGTAGTGGGGCTGTAGTGTTACTGTAGTGGGGCTGTAGTGTTACTGTAGTGGGGCTGTAGTGTTACTGTAGTGGGGCTGTAGTGTTACTGTAGTGTTACTGTAGTGGGGCTGTCGTGTTACTGTAGTGGGGCTGTAGTGTTACTGTAGTGGGGCTGTAGTGTTAGTGTAGTGGGGCTGTAGTGTTACTGTAGTGGGGCTGTAGTGTTACTGTAGTGGGGCTGTAGTGTTACTGTAGTGGGGCTGTAGTGTTACTGTAGTGGGGCTGTAGTGTTACTGTAGTGGGGCTGTAGTGTTACTGTAGTGGGGCTGTAGTGTTAGTGTAGTGGGGCTGTAGTGTTACTGTAGTGGGGCTGTAGTGTTACTGTAGTGGGGCTGTAGTGTTACTGTAGTGTTACTGTAGTGGGGCTGTAGTGTTAGTGTAGTGTTACTGTAGTGGGGCTGTAGTGTTACTGTAGTGGGGCTGTAGTGTTACTGTAGTGGGGCTGTAGTGTTACTGTAGTGGGGCTGTAGTGGGGCTGTAGTGTTACTGTAGTGGGGCTGTAGTGTTACTGTAGTGTTACTGTAGTGGGGCTGTAGTGTTACTGTAGTGTTACTGTAGTGGGGCTGTAGTGTTACTGTAGTGGGGCTGTAGTGTTACTGTAGTGGAGCTGTAGTGCTACTGTAGTGGGGCTGTAGTGTTACTGTAGTGGGGCTGTAGTGTTACTGTAGTGTTACTGTAGTGTTACTGTAGTGGGGCTGTAGTGTTACTGTAGTGTTACTGTAGTGGGGCTGTAGTGTTAGTATAGTGTTACTGTAGTGGGGCTGTAGTGTTACTGTAGTGGGGCTGTAGTGTTACTGTAGTGGGGCTGTAGTGTTACTGTAGTGGGGCTGTAGTGTTAGTGTAGTGGGGCTGTAGTGTTACTGTAGTGGGGCTGTAGTGTTACTGTAGTGTTACTGTAGTGGGGCTGTAGTGTTACTGTAGTGGGGCTGTAGTGTTACTGTAGTGGGGCTGTAGTGTTACTGTAGTGGGGCTGTAGTGTTACTGTAGTGCTACTGTAGTGGGGCTGTAGTGTTACTGTAGTGGGGCTGTAGTGTTACTGTAGTGGGGCTGTAGTGTTACTGTAGTGGGGCTGTAGTGTTACTGTAGTGGGGCTGTAGTGTTACTGTAGTGCTACTGTAGTGGGGCTGTAGTGTTACTGTAGTGGGGCTGTAGTGTTACTGTAGTGGGGCTGTAGTGTTACTGTAGTGGGGCTGTAGTGTTACTGTAGTGCTACTGTAGTGGGGCTGTAGTGTTACTGTAGTGGGGCTGTAGTGTTACTGTAGTGGGGCTGTAGTGTTACTGTAGTGGGGCTGTAGTGTTACTGTAGTATGAATGACAGTCACTGTAATAGAAATAAGGCCATGTTCATCTTAACCAGCACTGACCGCCACTGTCCTATAGAGAGATAGGATCAGTCGGAGGAGAACTGGGCCCTATATTTAGGATCCAGCTAGGGCATGACTTCACTCACACAACACATAGTGTGCGTCCAAAATTGCATCCAATTTCCTATATAGTGCACTACTTTTGACTAGAGCCCTATGGAGGTAACTTATGAGATTTCTGTTCCAAAAAAACAGCTTCACTTTATGTTAAATGTATTTATTAACATTTTTTTCATTTCCCATTTGGGATGCATGTATAGCGTGAAGAAAATAACAGGTACAAAAGTATCTATATCCACAGTAAATGAGTCCTATATCGACATAACCTGAAAGGCCGCTCAGCAAGGAAGAAGCCACTGCTCCAAAACCGCCATAAAAAAGCCAGACTACGGTTTGCAACTGCACATGGTGACAAAGATCGTACTTTTTGGAGAAATGTCCTCTGGTCTGATGAAACAAAAATAGAACTGTTTGGCCATAATGACCATTGTTATGTTTTGGTTAAGCTTGTAAGCCGAAGAACACCATCCCAACCGTGAAGCACGGGGGTGGCAGCATCATGTTGTGGGGGTGCTTTTACATTTTTGGAGGAACTAGTACTGTCTGGAGGAACTAGTACCATCTGGAGGAACAAGTACTGTCTGGAGGAACTGGTACGGTCTGGAGGAACTAGTACTGTCTGAAGGAACTAGTACTGTCTGGAGGAACTAGTACTGTCTGGAGGAACAAGTACCGTCTGGAGGAACAAGTACCGTCTGGAGGAACAAGTACCGTCTGGAGGAACAAGTACCGTCTGGAGGAACTGGTACTGTCTGGAGGAACAAGTACCGTCTGAAGGAACTGGTACTGTCTGGAGGAACAAGTACCGTCTGAAGGAACTGGTACTGTCTGGAGGAACAAGTACTGTCTGGAGGAACTAGTACTGTCTGGAGGAACTAGTACTGTCTGAAGGAACTAGTACTGTCTGGTGGAACTAGTACTGTCTGAAGGAACTAGGACTGTCTGGAGGAACTAGTACTGGTATAGTTACTCTCTGTGGACCATACTGTCTGGATCAACTAGTACTGTCTGGAGGAACTAGTACTGTCTGGATCAACTAGTACTGTCTGGAGGAACTAGTACTGGTGTAGTTACTATCTTCGTGGTGTTTTGAGAAAGGCATGTTACATCTTTGTTACTTGTAGGTAAAACAAACATTGTTAAAACACTCGTAAGCTTAGTTCCATTGCTATCGGGGAACTGAGCCCAGGTAAGTTTTTCCACCACACTGACAAAAACAAGTAGGCCTATTGGGCAGGTTTTCTAAATTCTGACAGAAAATAAAATGTGATAGGCTACCCTCATCACGATCACTCACAATAAAATCAGTAGGAGAAGAGACTTCTCAACATTGTGTTGGCCGGCCGTGACAAGTGAACATGCTTTACAATTGCTCTGACAAATTGCTGTAATGTTGCTGGCCGTAAATAGGTGAAGTGAGGATGAACGTTTTGTTAAGGACACACCCCACTAGCAAACAGCTGGTTGTTAAGGACACACCCCACTAGCAAACAGCTGGTTGTTAAGGACACACCCCACTACCAAACAGCTGGTTGTTAAGGACACACCCCACTAGCAAACAGCTGGTTGTTAAGGACACACCCCACTACCAAACAGCTGGTTGTTAAGGACACACCCCACTACCAAACAGCTGGTTGTTAAGGTCACACCACACTAGCGAACAGCTGGTTGTTAAGGACACACCCCACCAAACAGCTGGTTGTTAAGGACACACCCCACTAGCAAACAGCTGGTTGTTAAGGACACACCACACTAGCAAACAGCTGGATGTTAAGGACACACCCCACTACCAAACCACTGGTTGTTAAGGACACACCCCACTACCAAACAGCTGGTTGTTAAGGACAGAGTGAAAAAACCATGGTCATTTTTAATTTTTTAATTTATTTTATTTAACCTTTATTTAACTAGGCAAGTCAGTTAAGAACAAATTATTATTTTACAATGACGGCCTACCACGGGCCAAACCTTCCCCTTACCCAGGCGACACTGGGCCAATTGTGAGCCGCCCTATGGGACTCCCGATCACGGCCGGTTGTGATACAGCCCGGGAACGAACCAGGGTCTGTAGTGACGCCTATAGCCTATAGCCACTCTGGAGACAATTTGAAGGGTATTTTAAAGCCCATTATTGTAAATGTTCCCTTGGAAAGACCCCTTGTTTTTTAATATCAGTTTATGATCCTCAGCAGTGTGGCCAAGCCTTTGGAGTGGGGGTTAAGATGGGGTGGGGAAGGGGGTATTGAAGCTGTAACCAGGCCTTGGAGTGGGGGTTAAGATGGGGTGGGGAAGGGGGTATTGAAGCTGTAACCAGGCCTTGGGGTGAGGGTTAAGATGGGGTGGGGAAGGGGGTATTGAAGCTGTAACCAGGCCTTGGGGTGAGGGTTAAGATGGGGTGGGGTAGGGGGCATTGAAGCTGTAACCAGGCCTTGGGGTGGGGTTAAGATGGGGTGGGGAAGGGGGCATTGAATCTGTAACCAGGCCTTGGGGTGGGGTTAAGATGGGGTGGGGAAGGGGGCATTGAATCTGTAACCAGGCCTTGGGGTGAGGGTGGAGGGGAGTTGGGGTAAGGGTGTAGGGGTGAGGTGGGGGGCATAACCAGGCCTTGGGGTGAGGGTGGAGGGGAGTTGGGGTAAGGGTGTAGGGGTGAGGTGGGGGGCATAACCAGGCCTTGGGGTGAGGGTGGAGGGGAGTTGGGGTAAAGGTGTAGGGGTGAGGTGAGGTGGCGGACATTGAAGCTGAGACCAGGCCTTGGGGTGAGGGTGTAGGACAGCCAGGCCTTAGAGTGAGGGGTCTGGGGGTGGTGGTGTTGGGTGGTAGAGGGACATTGGTACTGTAACCAGGCCTTGGGGTGAGGGTGGAGGACAGCCAGGCCTTAGAGTGAGGGGTCTGGGGGTGGTGGTGTGGGGTGGTAGAGGGACATTGGTACTGTAACCAGGCCTTGGGGTGAGGGTGGAGGACAGCCAGGCCTTAGAGTGAGGGGTCTGGGGGTGGTGGTATGGGGTGGTAGAGGGACATTGGTACTGTAACCAGGCCTTGGGGTGAGGGTGGAGGACAGCCAGGCCTTAGAGTGAGGGGTCTAGGGGTGGTGGTGGTGTTGGGTGGTAGAGGGATATTAGAGTTGCTGGCTGTGGGATCAGTGGATCAGTGGCAGCTAGATGCCACTGGAAGAGAAATATGACCTCCGACATGTTAGCAGAACTTTTCGTCTTGCTTTAATGCCCCTATAACAGGATCGCTGGGCGGGCTCTGCCTGGTCACAAACAGGAAGTCCTTGTTAATCCTGTTCCAGGCTAACGATAGGTCTAGAATCTGATCCTTGTCGTCCTGACCCCTGATCTAACAGTACAGTCCTGATCTCTAACAGAACAGTCCTGATCTCTAACAGTACAGTCCTGATCTCTAACAATCCTGATCTCTAAAAGAACAGTCCTGATCTCTAAAATAACAGTCCTGATCTCTAACAGAACAGTCCTGATCTCTAACAGTACAGTCCTGATCTTTAACAGTACTGATCTCTAACAGAACAGTCCTGATCTCTAACAGTCCTGATCTCTAACAGAACAGTCCTGATCTCTAACAGAACAGTCCTGATGTCTAACAGTACTGATCTCTAACAGTACAGTCCTGATCTCTAACAGTACTGATCTCTAACAGAACAGTCCTGATGTCTAACAGTACTGATCTCTAACAGTACAGTCCTGATCTATAACAGTACTGATCTCTAACAGAACAGTCCTGATGTCTAACAGTACTGATCTCTAACAGTACAGTCCTGATCTCTAACAGTACTGATCTCTAACAGAACAGTCCTGATGTCTAACAGTACTGATCTCTAACAGTACAGTCCTGATGTCTAACAGTACTGATCTCTAACAGTACAGTCCTGATCTCTAACAGTACTGATCTCTAACAGAACAGTCCTGATGTCTAACAGTACTGATCTCTAACAGAACAGTCCTGATCTCTAACAGAACAGTCCTGATCTCTAACAGTACAGTCCTGATCTTTAACAGTACTGATCTCCAACAGTACAGTCCTGATCTCTAACAGTCCTGATCTCTAACAGAACAGTCCTGATCTCTAACAGAACAGTCCTGATGTCTAACAGAACAGTCCTGATCTCTGACAAGTTGAGACTCCTTCAAAATGTTCAGTGATACATTTAACAGTCGATGTCAGTCAAGGAAATGCTTCAGTTGTCTCTTCAGTGGCCTGTGCTGTGTATATAAAGCCTAGCATAAATCCTTGGTCCGTCAGTCTACAAGTCATGAGCATGAAGCCGACAGGCCGCAGTTCCTATCAGCGTTATTGTAAAGTGTTCATCCATGACACCTGCCAAGAGGCCTGGTGCCTGGCCTGCTGCCTGGCCTGCTGCCTGGCCTGGCTTCATCACCAGGAAAGAATACGTCCAGGGTAAATATTGTAGGGTAGTGCCCTGGTCTATCACATCAGGGTAAATATTGTAGGGTAGTGCCCTGGTCTATCACATCAGGGTAAATATTGTAGGGTAGTGCCCTGGTCTATCACATCAGGGTAAATATTGTAGGGTAGTGCCCTGGTCTATCACATCAGGGTAAATATTGTAGGGTAGTGCCCTGGTCTATCACATCAGGGTAAATATTGTAGGGTAGTGCCCTGGTCTATCACATCAGGCTTCTCCTCAGCTGGCAGGCTCATGTTTATGACGATGTTCAGAAAATGAATATCACTCGTTCAGTTTCCAGAAGAAATTAAAGAGATACCACGTACCACACACACACACACACACCACACACACACACACACACACACACACATAGACACACACAGGCACACACAGTCACACAGACACATGCAGGCACACACACATGCACACACAAAAACACAGACACACACAGACATACACACAGACAGACAGACACACACAGATGCACAGGCACAGGCACACACACACACACACACACACACACACACACACACACACACACACACACACACACACACACACACACACACACACACACACACACACACACACCAGAGCGTGGAAGACCTGTCAGGGCTCTTGTCTTGTTTTACAAGATCCCAAGCTGGCCAGTGTTATCAGCAGCAGGCAGTGCAGCGACTCCAGGAGAGATATGTCCTGATCTCTGCAGTAGGATCAAAGTAGGATGACATGAGCCAGCGTAGCCTTCAGAGGAAGATAAATGTACAGAGCCCCAGTCACTATCAAAGGCTGCACTGTTTATAGATGCTGATTAAAGCTTCAGAGCTCTTCCCCTCCCAGTGGAAAAAGGTGGTCAAACATGATTCTGTTTTAGTTGGCCTGGAGCGCCAATGAGAAGCTCCCTTCTGGGCCCGGCTATGAGCTTGGGATGTAGTAGCGTGGCAGAAGGAATGAGTGTTTTCACTATGTTTTCTACACCATTAAATTAACTTGAATTCATCCCTGAGAGGCTGTGAGAGGAGAAGAATAATATAAATTGTGATTCTCCTCGTTAATCTACTGGGGGTTGATCTACTGGGGGGTTGATCTACTGGGGGGTTGATCTACTGGGGGGGTTGATCTACTGGGGGGTTGATCTACTGGGGGGTTGATCTACTGGCGGGTTGATCTACTGGGGGGTTGATGTACTGGGGGGGTTGATCTACTGGGGGGTTGATGTACTGGGGGGTTGATCTACTGGGGGTTGATCTACTGGGGGGTTGATCTACTGGGGGTTGATCTACTGGGGGGTTGATCTACTGGGGGGTTGATGTACTGGCGGGTTGATCAACTGGGGGGTTGATCTACTGGGGGGTTGATCTACTGGCGGGTTGATCTATTGGGGGGTTGATGTACTGGGGGGTTGATCTACTGGGGGGTTGATGTACTGGGGGGTTGATCAACTGGGGGGTTGATCTACTGGGGGATGATCTACTGGGGGTTGATCTACTGGGGGGTTGATCTACTGGGGGGTTGATGTACTGGCGGGTTGATCAACTGGGGGGTTGATCTACTGGGGGATGATCTACTGGGGGGTTGATCTACTGGGGGTTGATCTACTGGGGGGTTGATCTACTGGGGGGTTGATCTACTGGGGGGTTGATCTACTGGGGGGTTGATCTACTGGCAGGTTGATCTATTGGGGGGTTGATGTACTGGGGGGTTGATCTACTGGGGGGTTGATGTACTGGGGGGTTGATCTACTGGGGGTTGATCTACTGGGGGGGTTGATCTACTGGGGGGTTGATCTACTGGGGGGTTGATGTACTGGGGGGTTGATGTACTGGGGGGTTGATCTACTGGGGATTGATCTACTGGGGGTTGATCTACTGGGGGGTTGATCTACTGGGGGGGGGGGGTTGATCTACTGGGGGGTTGATGTACTGGCGGGTTGATCTACTGGGGGGTTGATCTACTGGAGGGTTGATCTACTGGAGGGTTGATCTACTGGGGGGTTGATCTACTGGGGGGTTGATCTACTGGGGGTTGATCTACTTCGGGGTTGATCTACTGGGGGGGTTGATCTACTGGAGGGTTGATCTACTGGGGGGTTGATCTACTGGGGGGTTGATCTACTGGGGGGTTGATCTACTGGGGGATTGATGAACTGGGGGGTTGATCTACTGGGGGGTTGATGAACTGGGGGTTGATCTACTTCGGGGTTGATCTACTAGGGGGTTGATCTACTGGGGGGTTGATCTACTGGGGGGTTGATCTACTGGGGGGTTGATCCACTGGGGGGTTGATCTACTGGGGGGTTGATCTACTTCGGGGTTGATCTACTGCGGGGTTGATCTACTGGGGGGTTGATCTACTGGGGGGTTGATCTACTGGGGGGTTGATCTACTTCGGGGTTGATCTACTGCGGGGTTGATCTACTGGGGGGTTGATCTACTGGGGGTTGATCTACTGGGGGGTTGATCTACTGGGGGGTTGATCTACTGGGGGGTTGATCTACTGGGGGTTGATCTACTGGGGGGTTGATCTACTGGGGGGTTGATCTACTGGGGGGTTGATCTACTGGAGGGTTGATCTACTGGGGGGTTGATCTACTGGGGGGTTGATCTACTGGGGGGTTGATCTACTGGGGGATTGATGAACTGGGGGGTTGATCTACTGGGGGTTGATCTACTGGGGGGTTGATGTACTGGGGGGTTGATCTACTGGGGGATTGATCTACTGGGGGATTGATGAACCGGGGGGTTGATCTACTGGGGGTTGATCTACTGGGGGGTTGATCTACTGGGGGGTTGATCTACTGGGGGGTTGATCTACTGGGGGGTTGATCTACTGGAGGGTTGATCTACTGGGGGGTTGATCTACTGGGGGGTTGATCTACTGGGGGGTTGATCTACTGGGGGATTGATGAACTGGGGGGTTGATCTACTGGGGGTTGATCTACTGGGGGGTTGATGTACTGGGGGGTTGATCTACTGGGGGATTGATCTACTGGGGGATTGATTAACTGGGGGGTTGATCTACTGGGGGTTGATCTACTGGGGGGTTGATCTACTGGGGGGTTGATCTACTGGGGGATTGATGAACTGGGGGGTTGATCTACTGGGGGTTGATCTACTGGGGGGTTGATGTACTGGGGGGTTGATCTACTGGGGGATTGATCTACTGGGGGATTGATGAACTGGGGGGTTGATCTACTGGGGGTTGATCTACTGGGGGATTGATGAACTGGGGGGTTGATCTACTGGGGGTTGATCTACTGGGGGTTGATCTACTGGGGGGTTGATCTACTGGGGGTTGATCTACTGGGGATTGATCTACTGGGGGGTTGATCTACTGGGGGTTGATCTACTGGGGGGTTGATCTACTGGGGAAATATGGCGAGTGCCAACAGTATTTGGACAATGACATGTTTTTGTTTTGTTTTGGTTCTGCACTCCAGCACATCACGACTATGAGGTTAAAGTGCAGACTGTCAGCTTTAATTTGAAGGTATTTGCATCCATATCGGGTGAACCATTTAGAAATGGGAAAAATGTACCTACAGTGGGGAGAACAAGTCTTTGATACACTGCTGATTTTGCAGGTTTTCCTACTTACAAAGCATGTAGAGGTCTATAATTTTTATCATAGGTCCACTTCAACTGTGAGAGACGGAATCTAAAATCCAGAAAATCACATTGTATGATTTTTAAGTAATTCATTTGCATTTTATTGCATGACATAAGTATTTGATACATCAGAAAAGCAGAACTTAATATTTGGTACAGAAACATTTGTTTGCAATTACAGAGATCATAAGTTTCCTGTAGTTCTTGACCAGGTTTGCATACACTGCAGCAGGGATTTTGGCCCACTCCTCCATACAGACCTTCTCCAGATCCTTCAGGTTTCGGGGCTGTCGCTGGGCAATACGGACTTTCAGCTCCCTCCAAAGATGTTCTATTGGGTTCAGGTCTGGAGACTGGCTAGGCCACTCCAGGACCTTGAGATGCTTCTTACGGAGCCATTCCTTAGTTGCCCTGGCTGTGTGTTTCAGGTCATTGTCATGCTGGAAGACCCAGCCATGACCCATCTTCAATGCTCTTACTGAGGGAAGGAGGTTGTTGGCCAAGATCTCGCGATACATGGCTCCATCTATCCTCCCCTCAATACGGTGCAGTCGTCCTGCCCCCTTTGCAGAAAAGCATCCCCAAAGAATGATGTTTCCACCTCCATGCTTCACGGTTGGGATGGTGTTCTTGGGGTTGTACTCATCCTTCTTCTTTCTCCAAACATGGCGAGTGGAGTTTAGACCAAAAGGCTCTATTTTTGTCTCATCAGACCACATGACCTTCTCCCATTCCTCCTCTGGATCATCCAGATGGTCATTGGCAAACTTCAGACGGGCCTGGACATGCGCTAGCTTGAGCAGGGGGACCTTGCGTGCGCTGCAGGATTTTAATCCACGACGTCGTAGTGTGTTACTAATGGTTTTATTTGTCACGTGCTCCGTATACAACAGGTGTAGTAGACCTTACAGTGAAATGCTGAATACAACAGGTGTAGTAGGACTTACAGTGAAATGCTGAATACAACAGGTGTAGTAGACCTTACAGTGAAATGCTGAATACAACAGGTGTGGTAGACATCACAGTGAAATGCTGAATACAACAGGTGTAGTAGACCTTACAGTGAAATGCTGAATACAACAGGTGTAGTAGACCTTACAGTGAAATGCTGAATACAACAGGTGTAGTAGACCTTACAGTGAAATGCTGAATACAACAGAAATGCCTACTTACAAGCCCTTAACCAACCATGTAGTTTAAAAAAAAATACCCCCAAAAGAGCAAGACAAGAATAACATAATTAAAGAGTAGCAGTAAATAACAATAGCGGGGCTGTATACAGGTTACGGTACAGAGTCAATTTGTCAATGTGCGGGGGCACCGGTGTCGAGGTAATTGAGGTAATTGTGTACATGTAGGTAGGGTTATTAAAGTGGCTAAGCATAGTAGCAGCATCGTTCCACTGGGGGGGGCAATGCAAATATTCTGGGTAGCCATTTGATTAGATGTTCAAGAGTCGTGCTTCTACACCTGCATTGCTTGCTGTTTGGGGTTTTAGGCTGGGTTTCTGTACAGCACTTTGAGACATCAGCTGATGTAAAAGGGCTTTTTAAATACATTTGATTTGATTTATGGCTTGGGGGAAGAAGCTGTTTAGAAGCCTCTTGGACCTAGACTTGGAGCTCCGGAGAGAACAGTGTGACTAGGGTGGCTAAAGACTTTAAAAACAACCAGCTACATTATTGCCCTCTTCACGACTGTCTTGATGTGTTTGGACCATGTTAGTTTGTTGGTGATGTGGACGCCAAGGAACTTGAAGCTCTCAACCTGCTCCACGGCAGCCCCGTCGATGAGAATGGTGGAGTGCTCGGTCCTATTTTTCTTGTAGTCTACAATCATCCCCTTTGTCTTGATCACGTTGAGGGAGAGGTTGTTGTCCGGGCGCCACACGACCAGGTCTCTGACCTCATCCCTATAAGTTGTCTCGTCGTTGTCGGTGATCAGGCCTACCACTGTTGTGTCATCGGCAAACTTAATGATGGTGTTGGAGTCGTACTTGGCCATGCAGTCATGAGTGAACAGGGAGTACAGGAGGGGACTGAGCTTGCACCCCTGAGAGGCCCCCGTGTTGAGGATCAGTGTGGCGGATGTGTTGTTGCCTACCCTTACCAGCTGGGGAAGGCCAGTCAGGAAGTCCAGGATCCAGTTGCAGAGGGAGGTGTTTAGTCCCAGGATCCTTAGCTTAGTGATGAGCTTTGAGGGCACTATGGTGTTGAACGTTGAGCTGTAGTCAATGAACAGCATTCTCACGTAGGTGTTCCTTTTGTCCAGGTGGGAAAGGGCAGTATGGAGTGAGATAGAGATTGCATCATCTGTGGATCTGTTGGGGCGTTATGCGAATTGGAGTGGATCTAGGGTTTCTGGGAGGATGGTGTTGTGAGCCATGACCAGCCTTTCAAAGCTCTTCATGGCTACAGACGTGAGTGCTATAGGTCGGTAGTCATTTAGGCAGGTTACCTTAGTGTTCTTGGGCACAGGGACTATTGTGGTCTGCTTGAAACATGTTGGTATCACAGACTCAGATAGGGAGAGGTTGAAGATGTCAGTGAAGACACTTGCCAGTTGGTCAAGACACATTAACCTCTCACCATTACAATAACAGGGGAGGTTAGCATACCCCCAAGACATGCTAACCTCTCACCATTACAATAACAGGGGAGGTTAGCATACCCCCAAGACATGTTAACCTCTCACCATTACAATAACAGGGGAGGTTAGCACTTTTTTTGGGGGGGGGGGTCAACCCCATGGTCCAATGCCACTTCAAGTCTGTTCGTTACCTTTTAGTTTGATTATTTATTACAAAACACTGTGTTACTGAGGATAACCTATTGACAGAATGAGTTAGCGACACACCCCAACTACTATATTCAGTCACAGTACTGTACTGTTGGTCCTATTGGAACAGGAGCCAACTGTCGTGACTATCACCTCTATCTGACAACATGATTCTAGCCCACTGTAAAGCCATCCTAAACTATTCAAAATACATACAGTGTTAACCCCTTGGATTTCGTCACATTTCTTCACAATGCACAGTGGGATAAATGGATTTAAATGCAATTTTTACATCCACAATCAACACAAAATACTCTGGAAATAAAATAAACTACATTGCATAAGTATTCAGCTCCCTGAGTCCATACATGTTAGAATCACCTTACAGCTGTGAGTCTTTCTGGGTAAGTCTCTAAGAGCTTTACACACCTGGATTGTACAATATTTTCCCATTATTCTTTTCAACATTCTTCAAGATGTTGGGGATCATAGATAGACAGAAATGTTCAAGTCTTGCCATTGATTTTCAAGCAGATTTAATTCAAAACTGTAACTCGGCCACTCAGGAACATTCACAGTCTTCTTAGTAAGCAACTCCAGTGTAGATTTGGCCTTGTGTTTTAGGTTATTGTCCTGCTGAAAGCTGAATTCATCTCCAAGTGTCTGTCTGGTGGAAAGCGGACTGAACCAGGTTTTCCTCTGCTTAGGCCTATCCCGTTCCTATTTGCTGATGTCAAGCATACCCATACCATGCTGCAGTCACCATCACACTGTAGTCACCATCACACTGCAGTCACCATCACACTGCAGTCACCATCATACTGCAGTCACCATCATACAGCAGTCACCATCACACTGCAGTCACCATCATACTGCAGTCACCATCATACAGCAGTCACCATCACACTGCAGACACCAGCATACTGCAGTCACCATCACACTGCAGCCACCATCATACTGCAGTCACCATCACACTGCAGTCACCATCATACTGCAGTCACCATCACACTGCTGTCACCATCATACTGCAGTCACCATCACACTGCAGTCACCATCACACTGCAGTCACCATCACACTGCAGTCACCATCATACTGCAGTCACCATCATACTGCAGTCACCATCATACTGCAGTCACCATCACACTGCAGTCACCATCATACTGCAGTCACCATCACACTGCAGTCACCATCATACTGCAGTCACCATCATACTGCAGACAAATATGCAGACTCATATTTTCATTCTGTACATTTGAGTTGTTCTTTTCACTCTGTCATTTAGGTTAGTGTTGTGGAGTCACTACAATGTTGTTGATCCATCCTCAGTTCTCCCATCACAGACAATGAACTAAGTAGCTGTTTTAAAATCACCAAATGGCATCGTGGTAACATCCCTGAGCAGTTTCCTTCCTGTCCTGCAGCTCAGTACAGAAGGACGGCCATCTTTGATGTGTCTGTGTGGTTTTAATACATCATCCACAGTATAATTATTAACTTGACCGTGCTTAAAGAGATATTCAATGTCTGATTTGTTATTGTTACCCGTCTACCCAATCACTGCCCTTCTTAATGAGGCTTTTGAAAAGCTCCCTGGTCTTTGTAGTTGAATCTGTGTTTGAAATGCAACACTTGGCTGAGGGACTTTACTGATATGGTACGTATGGGGGACAGAGGAAGGGTTAGTCATTCACTACTAGACTGAGGGACTTTACTGATGTGGTATGTATGGGGGACAGAGGAAGGGTTAGTCATTCACTACTAGACTGAGGGACTTTACAGATGTGGTATGTATGGGGGACAGAGGAAGGGTTAGTCATTCACTACTAGACTGAGGGACTTTACAGATGTGGTATGTATGGGGGACAGAGGAAGGAGTCATCATTCACTACTAGACTGAGGGACTTTACAGATGTGGTATGTATGGGGGACAGAGGAAGGGTTAGTCATTCACTACTAGACTGAGGGACTTTACAGATGTGGTATGTATGGGGGACAGAGGAAGGGTTAGTCATTCACTACTAGACTGAGGGACTTTACAGATGTGGTATGTATGGGGACAGAGGAAGGAGTCGTCATTAAAACATCATGTCAACCCCTATTATTTCACAGAGTAAGTCATGATAACTTTTTATGTGATTTGTTAAACCACATATTACTCCAGAGTTTATTTAGGGTTGCCTGAACAAAAGGATGAATACTTACGAAACAACTATATATTAGTTATTCCTTTTGTTATTATTAACATTACAGAGTATTTTGTGTAGATTGTTGACAAAAAAAATAACAATTAAATCAATTTTAATCCCACTGATATTACTCCCACTAACATTACTCGCACTAACATTACCCCCACTAACATTACCCCACTAACATTACTCCCACTAACATTAATCCCACTGACATTACTCCCACTAACATTACCCCCACTAACATTACTCCCACTAACATTCCTCCCACTAACATTACCCCCACTAACATTACTCCACCTAACATTACTCCCACTAACATTACCCCCACTAACATTACTCCCACTAACATTACCCCCACTAACATTACCCCCACTAACATTCCTCCCACTAACATTACTCCCACTAACATTACCCCCACTAACATTACTCCCACTAACATTACTCCCACTAACATTACCCCCACTAACATTACTCCCACTGACATTACTCCCACTGACATTGCCCCCACTAACATTACCCCCACTAACATTACCCCCACTAACATTACTCCCACTAACATTACTCCCACTAACATTACTCCCACTAACATTACCCCCACTAACATTACCCCCACTAACATTACTCCCACTAACATTACTCCCACTAACATTACTCCCACTAACATTACTCCCACTAACATTACCCCCACTAACATTACTCCCACTAACATTCCTCCCACTAACATTACCCCCACTAACATTACTCCCACTAACATTACTCCCACTAACATTACTCCCACTGACATTGCCCCCACTAACATTATTCCCACTAACATTACTCCCACTAACATTACTCCCACTAACATTACTCCCACTGACATTGCCCCCACTAACATTATTCCCACTAACGTAATAAAATGTGCAGAAATCCAAGGGGTCTGAATACTTTCGTAACAAATCTGAACAGGTCCCCATCAGATTGGCAGTATTACAGTGCCAGCTGGCATCTCCACGTACCGTGAATAAGTGACCTATTATTTTTGGAGGTGGGTGTGCCCATTCTTAATGTTCTTGTTTTGCCTTCGCGACGGCGATCATTAAAACAAATAGGCTTATCAGCTCTTATCGTGACAACTCCTGTACTTCAAATATACCAGAGCTGATAAAAGAAACCGTTTCTAGGAACCCATGTAGAATGTTTCCTGCTAATGATCCTCGTACCGGTCTTTTCTTATAGGACCTAAGATTATTTTCTACGTGTTTTTATATTGGTATAGTATTTCCTCTTAAAGGGATACTTTGGGATTTTGGCAATGAGTCCCTTTATCTACTTCCTCAGAGTCGGATGAACTGGTGGATACCATTTGTATGTATCTGTGCTAGCAGATACACATAGACTGCCAGTCGTTGTGCTAAAGCTAAATAGCATTGGCTCACAAAACTACCTCAAATTTCCTTCATACTGGACAGAGACATAGAAATGGTGTCCACAAGTTGTTAGTATCGAGTAACATCCTCCTCAATATAAATTTGAAAAAAAAAACCCACTTGGTTTTTGGCATTGGAACCAAGTCTATTTCAAACTGATTCCATATCTGGCAGGCTGTGCTGTTGTACACCTGTTTTAAGGCATTACAATGAGATGAAACTATGCAGAGAATTTGGTGTGTCTAGGTTTCAGAAAACTGGAAGTTAAACTATGAGCTCAATCCATTGGCGTGTAGATGGAACTATGTCCACAGAGAGAGAGAGATAGAGAAAGAGAGAGATAGCGCGGGAGAGAGAGAGAGAGAGATAGAGAACGAGAGAGAGAGCGAGAGAGAGAGAGAGATAGAGAACGAGAGAAAGAGAGAGAGCGAAAGAGAGAGAAAGAGAGAGAAAGAGCGAAAGAGAGAGAGCGAAAGAGACAGAAAGAGAGAAACTACTGGTGGTAAGCAGCTGGATTGGTCTGACCAGATATTAATCAGAAAAATGCATTCCTGGACTTCCTCTCCGATGGTAGAGTTTTGTGCTGGGGCTGGGGCCGGAGCTGGGGCATGGGGTTGGGGCTGCTGGGGTTGGGGCTGCTGGGGTTGGGGCTGCTGGGGTTGGGGCTGCTGGGGTTGGGGCTGTTGGGGTTGGGGCTGCTGGGGTTGGGGCTGCTGGGGTTGGGGCTGCTGGGGTTGGGGCTGCTGGGGTTGGGGCTGTTGGGGTTGGGGCTGCTGGGGTTGGGGCTGCTGGGGTTGGGGCTGTTGGGGTTGGGGCTGCTGGGGTTGGGGCTGCTGGGGTTGGGGCTGCTGGGGCTGTTGGGGTTGGGGCTGTTGGGGTTGCAGGGGTTGGGGTTGGGGCTGCTGGGGTTGGGGTTGCTGGGGCTGGGGCCGGAGCTGGGGCGTGGGGTTGGGGCTGCTGGGGTTGGGGCGTGGGGTTGGGATGTGGGGTTGAGGCTGCTGGGTTTGGGGCTGCCGGGGTTGGGGCGTGGGGTTGGGGCTGCTGGGGTTGGGGCTGCTGAGGTTGGGGCTGCTGGGGTTGGGGCGTGGGGTTGGGGCTGCTGGGGTTGGGGCTGCTGGGGTTGGGGCTGCTGGGGTTGGGGCTGCTGGGGTTGGGGCTGCTGGGGTTGGGGCTGTTGGGGTTGGGGCTGCTGGGGTTGGGGCTGCTGGGGTTGGGGCTGTTGGGGTTGGGGCTGCTGGGGTTGGGGCTGCTGGGGTTGGGGCTGCTGGGGCTGTTGGGGTTGGGGCTGTTGGGGTTGGGGCTGTTGGGGTTGGGGTTGCAGGGGTTAGGGTTGGGGCTGCTGGGGTTGGGGTTGCTGGGGCTGGGGCCGGAGCTGGGGCGTGGGGTTGGGGCTGCTGGGGTTGGGGCGTGGGGTTGGGATGTGGGGTTGAGGCTGCTGGGTTTGGGGCTGCCGGGGTTGGGGCGTGGGGTTGGGGCTGCTGGGGTTGGGGCTGCTGAGGTTGGGGCTGCTGGGGTTGGGGCGTGGGGTTGGGGCGTGGGGTTGGGGCTGCTGGGGTTGGGGCTGCTGGGGCTGCTGGGGTTGGGGCTGCTGGTGTTGCTGGGGTTGGGGCTGCTGTGGTTGGGGCTGCTGGGGTTGGGGCTGCTGGGGTTGGGGCTACTGGGGATGGGGCTGCTGGGGTTGAGTTATTGGGCTGGGGATTGGGAGAGACAGGGCTGTGTTATTGGGCTGGGGATTGGGAGAGACAGGGCTGTGTTATTGGGCTGCGGATTGGGAGAGACAGGGCTGTGTTATTGGGCTGGGGATTGGGAGAGACAGGGCTGTGTTATTGGGCTGGGGATTGGGAGAGACAGGGCTGTGTTATTGGGCTGGGGATTGGGAGAGAAAGGGTTGTGTTATTGGGCTGGAGATTGGGAGAGACAGGGCTGTGTTATTTGGCTGGGGATTGGGAGAGACAGGTTGGGTACTTTAGACCAGAGCCCTATTCCCTATAAAGTGCACTACTTTAGACCAGAGCCCTGTTCCCTATAAAGTGCACTACTTTAGACCAGAGCCCTATTCCCTATATAGTGGACTACTTTAGACCAGAGCCCTATTCCCTAAATAGTGGACTACTTTAGAGCCCCATGGGTCCTGGTCACCGGCAGTGCTCTGTTTAGGGAACAGGGTTCTATTAGGGAAGCAGCCAGAGTAGAGGGGCTCAGAGAGAGAGAGACCTAAGCGGCCTCTCTCTGCCCTGACCTAAGTGGGAGAGATGGCGCTCAGTATTTACTCAGGTGGAATAATACGCAGCCCAGCTGGCCAGTGTGTAGTGATAAAACAAAGAAGATTTCAAAGAATGTGCTCCATGTGTTCCTAAGAGTATGTGAGCATAAAGCCAACTCTGATCGAGTGGCAGATGCTTTGACTAGAAAACATCACTCGTGCTTTCAAACACTTTTCCACAACCACAGGTTTGCAGGTGTGTATTTCAGGCTCAACAGCTAACTTTAATGAAGTTCATGGAGAAAACTCTACAAAATGTAAACTATGTTCAACTAGAGAATATTGTCAGTTAAATCAGAGGTTCCCAAACTCATTGGAGCCAGGGACTCCTCATGTGATAGTGAATTCATCAGGGAGCCCTCGTGTGATTCTGATTTCATCAGGGAGCCCTCACGTGAGGGAGCCCTCATGTGATAGTGAATTCATCAGGGAGCCCTCATGTGATTCTGATTTCATCAGGGATCCCTCATGTAATTCTGATTTCATCAATGATCCCTCATGTGATAGTGAATTCATCAGGGAGCCCTCATATGATAGTGAATTCGTCAGGGAGACCTCATGTGATAGTGAATTTATCAGGGAGCCCTCATGTGATAGTAAATTTATCAGGGACCCCTCATGTGAGAGTGAATTTATCAGGGAGCCCTCATGTGAGAGTGAATTCATCAGGGAGCCTTCATGTGATAGTGAATTCATCAGGGAGGCCTCATGTGAGAGTGAATTCATCAGGGAGCCTTCATGTGATAGTGAATTTATCAGGGACCCCTCATGTGAGAGTGAATTCATCAGGGAGCCCTCATGTGAGAGTGAATTCATCAGGGAGCCTTCATGTGATAGTGAATTTATCAGGGACCCCTCATGTGAGATTGAATTCATCAGGGAGCCCTCATGTGAGAGTGAATTCATCAGGGAGCCCTCATGTGAGAGTGAATTCATCAGGGAGCCTTCATGTGATAGTGAATTTATCAGGGACCCCTCATGTGAGAGTGAATTCATCAGGGACCCCTCATGTGAGATTGAATTCATCAGGGAGCCCTCATGTGAGAGTGAATTCATCAGGGAGCCCTCATGTGAGAGTGAATTCATCAGGGAGCCCTCATGTGAGTTCTGAAAATCAGAACTTAGACTTTAGAGTTCCATAGAAGTAGCATACAAGTCCCGGGGCAAAGAGACACTTTTCCTCTTTTAAAGCTTCAATTACAGTACATTTCTGTTTAAAACAAATTTTTTAGAGAATACAAGAAGTATTGAGTTGAAAAGTGTAACATTGATGCAGTACTGTGGATCCCTGTGAGCCTCTCAGGCCCTGAAGAGGGTAGTCATTATTATAGCTGAATAATATTACATTGTATTGTATTGCACCCTCTAAACTTGTTCAACGAAACCCTTGGCCAAATTCCTCCAAGCCGTTGCAATAAAAACATGTTATTAGAGATCAGGCGACGGACACACTGCAGTACCTCGGACCGGGCTCGGACCGGGCTCGGACCGGGCTCGGACCGGGCTCCTTTCAAGAATGCATTCTTTACAAGTGAATATAAGAATTACGAAATGTTTCACAATATTCCTGGACAGCTAGTTAAGACAACTCGTCGATCGTGTGTTGAGAAGTACAGTATCTTGCGGAGGTTAGGTCATGTAAAATGACTGGACTCTGACCCGACCACGGACTTGTTAACACCCAACCTGCTCAAATACCTAGCTTCGTTTTGACAGCAATAAGCTGGAAATAACTAGGACCTGAAATGCCTCTCTGTATCGAAGCGAAAGGAATGAATGGAATGAAATGAGTCAAGTCCTGGAGGGAGAGAACCTTCTAATTATTAAATGAAGGGAGAAATCAGAGGAGCTGCCTGGGTCTGTTGACACTAGTGGTATTTTGCTCTTGGTGTGATTCCACCTGCAACATTTGTCAACACAACGCATCTGCCAAACTCCAGCAACATGGTGGTCCAGATCAGTTTACATTTCGCAATATCAATTAAGTACCTCTGCTGGTTTTCCCCCTCCCTGGCAACATTCATTATTTAACAAACGCAGGTCTTTCAGACTGAAGTTTAATCCAAGTTATCACTCATACAGGTCTACTATGAGTTTCCTTTCAGTTACTCTCTCCAGCAGCACTTTCAAATATCTACCTCCAAAGATGACAGATTTCAACTGGGGATTTGTTTTCCTGGGACTTCTCTCCAGTAAAACAAGTAGACATAAACACTCAAGTAACTTGAGGTGCAAAAAAGGAGCGGAACACCTTGTCTGTGCATCTAAAACGGAAAAAGGAAAGATTCAATGTTTCGTCTCCACATTAAAGACACAGGCTGCTCCTCAGCGTGGCAGGTGTACATTCCTGGGAGAGACTGAGGCAGGACCCCGCTCGGTACTCTTCAACTACAGAGGTTAAATGGTTCCTTACACGTAAGAGCAGCCAGCACATGGGCCATGTTTCATCCTGACAAATTATGGCTGTGAATGGGAGGAAGGGAGAGAGGTAGGGACTCAGAGGGATAACAACATCATGAGAGGGAGATAGGGAGGGAGGTAGGGACTCAGAGGGATAACAACATCATGAGAGGGAGGTAGGGAGGGAGGTAGGGACTCAGAGGGATAACAACACCATGGGAGGGAGGTAGAGACCTAGAGGGCCAACAACATCATGGGAGGGAGGGTAGACTCAGAGGGATAACAACATCATGGGAGGGAGGTAGGGAGGGACTCAGAGGGACAACAACATCATGGGAGGGATGTAGGGTAGACTCAGAGGGATAACAACATCATGGGAGAGAGGTAGGGTAGACTCAGAGGGACAACAACACCATGGGAGGGAGGGACTCAGAGGGACAACAACACCATGGGAGGGAGGGACTCAGAGGGACAACAACATCATGGGAGGGAGGGACTCAGAGGGACAACAACATCACGGGAGGGAGGGACTCAGAGGGACAACAACATCACGGGAGGGAGGGACTCAGAGGGACAACAACATCATGGGAGGGAGGGACTCAGAGGGACAACAACACCATGGGAGGGAGGGACTCAGAGGGACAACAACATCACGGGAGGGAGGTAGGGTAGACTCAGAGGGACAGCAACATCTTTGGAGGGATGTAGGGTAGACTCAGAGGGACAACAACACCATGGGAGGGAGGTAGGGGGAGACTCTGAGGGATAACAACACCATGGGAGGGAGGTAGGGACTCAGAGGGACAACAACATCATGGGAGGGAGGTAGGGTAGACTCAGAGGGATAACAACACCATGGGAGGGAGGGAGGTAGGGTAGACTCAGAGGGATAACAACATCATGGGAGGGATGTAGAGTAGACTCAGAGGGATAACAACATTGTGGGAGGGATGTGCCGAATAGAACAGGTGTAGTAGACCTTACTGTGAAATGGTTACTTACACTATGTGTGGTGCACTGTTTGTGTGTGTGTGTGTGTGTGTGTGTGTGTGTGTCAGTGTTAATTTTGGCAATAATTTTTAGATTTAGTCTAGGCTTAGTCACGTTGACTAAAATATAATCTTAGTCACATTTATGTCATTTGAATAATGAATTAGTCTAGTTATTGTCAAAATGAATAAAACAGTGGGCCATTTTAGTCACATCACATTCATATTGCCTCATTAACTCGTAGTAAACACAAAGCACGGACTCCCATGTGCACAAACATCCGTAGGCTTGTCTTACCAACATATACAGTAGACTATATAATAATAATAATCTGGCCATGGAAATTCATCATTCAGCCTACATAGATACATTAAAAACAACCTAACAATAGAAAACAATACACACATAACACAAATAGTTAAAAGAAAGAAATTAAGAAATATCAGAATGAGAAATGTCACAAGTCCAGATTCTGCTGGGCTTTTCACGCTCAACCGTGTATCAAGAATGGTGCACCACCCAAAGGACATCCAGCCAACTTGACACAACAGTGGGAAGCATTGGAGTCAACATGGGGCCAGCATCCCTGTGGAACGCTTTAGACACCTTGTAAAGTCCCATACCCCTGATGAATTGAGGCTGTTCTGAGGGCAAAAGTGGAGGGTTCAACCCAATATTAGGAAGGTGTCTTTAATGTTGTTTTTTTTTACACTGGTACTATATATATACACATATGTATATACGGTACCAGCCAAAAGTTTAGACACACCTACTCATTCCAGGATTTTTCTTTATTTTTACTATGTTCTACATTGTAGAATAATAGTGAAGACAATAAAACTATGAAACAACACATATGGAATCATGTAGTAACCAACAATGTGTTCAGCAAATATTTGAGATTCTTCGAATTAGTCACCTTTTGCCTTGATGACAGCTTTGCACACTCTTGGCATATTCTCAACCAGCTTCAAGAGGTAGTCACCTGGAATGCATTTCAGTTAACAGCTGTGCCTTGTTAAAAGTTAATTTGTGGAATTTATTTCATTCTTAAAGGCTTTGAGACATTCAGTTGTGTTGTGACAAGGTAGGGGTGGTACACAGAATATAGCCCTATTTGGTAAAAGACCAAGTCCATATTGTGGCAAGAACAGCTCAAATTATCAGAGAAATTACAGTCCATAATTACTTTAAGACATGAAGGTCAGTCAATCCAGAAAATGTCAAGAACTTTGAAAGTTTCTTCAGGTGCAGTCGCACAAACAATCAAGCGCTATGATGAAACTGGCTCTCATGAGGACAACCACAGGAAAGGAAGACCCAGAGACCCAGAGGATAAGTTCAGGAAAGTTACCAAATGCTTCACAAAGTTAAAGTAACAGACATCTCAACATAAACTATTCAGAGGAGACTGTGTGAATCAGGCCTTCGTGGTCGAATTGCTGCAAAGAAACCACTACTAAAGGACACCAATAATAAGAAGAGACTTGCTTGGGCCAAGAAACACGATCAATGGGACATTAGACCGATGGAAATCACAGTAATGAACTCTGTCCGTGTGGTAACTAGTCAGTCTGTCCATGTGGTAACTAGTCAGTCTGTCCATGTGGTAACTAGTCAGTCTGTCCGTGTGGTAACTAGTCAGTCTGTCCATGTGGTAACTAGTCAGTCTGTCCGTGTGGTAACTAGTCAGTCTGTCCGTGTGGTAACTAGTCAGTCTGTCAATGTGGTAACTAGTCAGTCTGTCAATGTGGTAACTAGTCAGTCTGTCAATGTGGTAACTAGTCAGTCTGTCAATGTGGTAACTAGTCAGTCTGACACAAACACATTAATGAACTCTGTCCATGTGGTAACTAGTCAGTCTGTCCATGTGGTAACTAGTCAACCAGTCAAAAAGTCAAACTAGTATATAACGTTAGGCCAACGGGACGGTGTTCAAGTAGAATGCCCACAACCGTAAGCTATTTTCTGTAACTAGTCTTGGTACGTTTGTACCATGATAGTTTGTTGGTGATGTGGAGACCAAAGAACGTGAAGCTCTCGACCTGCTCCACTACAGCCCCGTGGATGAGAATGGGGACGTGCTCCTTTTCCTGGTTTAACATCGGTTAGCCATGTGTTGGCAGAAATGTATGTCCAAGTAGAGAAAGCTTACCAGCAGTCAGCGGCACTTGCCGTCAGATACTCCAGTGAGTATAATTGGCCCCAATGAGTGTAATTGGCTCAATATTAAGAGCTGAGAAATGAAGATGATAATTAGAAAGAAGATATTCTCTTCTGTTCTACTGTAGGAATGTAATTCAACATTTGTTTATTTTGTTGTTGCTAATGATATTCATAAACAACACTGGGAAAAAAATACAATCAACATTCCACTTTGTTTAATAAATATATTTTTTGCGGACCCCTAGTGGGGCGATGACCCCCAGTTGAAAACCACTGAGAGAGATGATTCCTTGTTATCGAGGAAATCAAATCCCATGCAATCTGGCAGCTCTCTGTCCCAGTATTCTAGTGGCACCGGTTTCCTCTTCGTTGACCGCTGACACTGAGAAAGAAAAGGCACCATATTTCCTAATAGTGAACTCCAGTATAGACCATATGAGTCCTGGTCTAAAGTAGTGCACTATGTAGGGAATAGGGCTCTGGTCTATAGTAGTACCACTATATAGGGAATAGGGCTCTGGTCTAAAGTAATGCACTATATAGGGAATAGGGCTCTGTTCTATAGTAGTACCACTATATAGGGAATAGGGCTCTGGTCTAAAGTAGTGCACTATGTAGGGAATATGGCTCTAGTCTATAGTAGTACCACTATATAGGAAATAGGGCTCTGGTCTATCGTAGTACCACTATATAGGGAATAGGGCTCTGGTCTATAGTAGTACCACTATATAGGGAATATGGCTCTGGTCTATAGTAGTACCACTATATAGGGAATAGGACTCTGGTCTATAGTAGTACCACTATATAGGGAATAGGACTCTGGTCTATAGTAGTACCACTATATAGGGAATAGGGCTCTGGTCTATAGTAGTACCACTATATAGGGAATAGGGCTCTGGTCTATCGTAGTACCACTATATAGGGAATAGGGCTCTGGTCTAAAGTAGTGCACTATGTAGGGAATATGGCTCTGGTCTATAGTAGTACCACTATATAGGGAATAGGGCTCTGGTCTATCGTAGTACCACTATATAGGGAATAGGGCTCTGGTCTATCGTAGTACCACTATATAGGGAATAGGGCTCTGGTCTAAAGTAGTACCACTATATAGGGAATAGGGCTCTGGTCTAAAGTAGTACGACTATATAGGGAATAGGGGTCTGGTCTAAAGTAGTGCACTATATACGGAACAGGGCCCTGGTCTAAAGTAGTACCACTATATAGGGAATAGGGCCCTGGTCTAAAGTAGTGCACTATATAGGGAATAGGGCCCTGGTCTAAAGTAGTGCACTATATAGGGAATAGGAATCTGGTCTAAAGTAATGCACTATATAGGGAATAGGGCTCTGGTCTAAAGTAGTGCACTATATAGGGAATAGGGCCCTGGTCTAAAGTAGTACCACTATATAGGGAATAGGGCTCTGGTCTAAAGTAGTACCACTATATAGGGAATAGTGCTCTGGTCTAAAGTAGTACCACTATATAGGGAATATGGCTCTGGTCTATAGTAGTACCACTATATAGGGAATAGGACTCTGGTCTATAGTAGTACCACTATATAGGGAATATGGCTCTGGTCTATAGTAGTACCACTATATAGGGAATAGGACTCTGGTCTATAGTAGTACCACTATATAGGGAATAGGACTCTGGTCTATAGTAGTACCACTATATAGGGAATAGGGCTCTGGTCTATAGTAGTACCACTATATAGGGAATAGGGCTCTGGTCTATCGTAGTACCACTATATAGGGAATAGGGCTCTGGTCTATAGTAGTACCACTATATAGGGAATATGGCTCTGGTCTATAGTAGTACCACTATATAGGGAATAGGGCTCTGGTCTAAAGTAGTACCACTATATAGGGAATAGGGCCCTGGTCTAAAGTAGTACCACTATATAGGGAATAGGGCTCTGGTCTAAAGTAGTACCACTATATAGGGAATAGTGCTCTGGTCTAAAGTAGTACCACTATATAGGGAATATGGCTCTGGTCTATAGTAGTACCACTATATAGGGAATAGGACTCTGGTCTATAGTAGTACCACTATATAGGGAATATGGCTCTGGTCTATAGTAGTACCACTATATAGGGAATAGGACTCTGGTCTATAGTAGTACCACTATATAGGGAATAGGACTCTGGTCTATAGTAGTACCACTATATAGGGAATAGGGCTCTGGTCTATAGTAGTACCACTATATAGGGAATAGGGCTCTGGTCTATCGTAGTACCACTATATAGGGAATAGGGCTCTGGTCTAAAGTAGTGCACTATGTAGGGAATATGGCTCTGGTCTATAGTAGTACCACTATATAGGGAATAGGGCTCTGGTCTATCGTAGTACCACTATATAGGGAATAGGGCTCTGGTCTATCGTAGTACCACTATATAGGGAATAGGGCTCTGGTCTAAAGTAGTACCACTATATAGGGAATAGGGCTCTGGTCTAAAGTAGTACGACTATATAGGGAATAGGGCTCTGGTCTAAAGTAGTGCACTATATACGGAACAGGGCCCTGGTCTAAAGTAGTGCACTATATAGGGAATAGGGCCCTGGTCTAAAGTAGTGTACTATATAGGGAATATGGCTCTGGTCTATAGTAGTACCACTATATAGGGAATAGGGCCCTGGTCTAAAGTAGTGCACTATATAGGGAATAGGAATCTGGTCTAAAGTAATGCACTATATAGGGAATAGGGCTCTGGTCTAAAGTAGTGCACTATATAGGGAATAGGGCCCTGGTCTAAAGTAGTACCACTATATAGGGAATAGGGCTCTGGTCTAAAGTAGTACCACTATATAGGGAATAGTGCTCTGGTCTAAAGTAGTACCACTATATAGGGAATATGGCTCTGGTCTATAGTAGTACCACTATATAGGGAATAGGACTCTGGTCTATAGTAGTACCACTATATAGGGAATATGGCTCTGGTCTATTGTAGTACCACTATATAGGGAATAGGACTCTGGTCTATAGTAGTACCACTATATAGGGAATAGGACTCTGGTCTATAGTAGTACCACTATATAGGGAATAGGGCTCTGGTCTATAGTAGTACCACTATATAGGGAATAGGGCTCTGGTCTATCGTAGTACCACTATATAGGGAATAGGGCTCTGGTCTAAAGTACTGCACTATGTAGGGAATATGGCTCTGGTCTATAGTAGTACCACTATATAGGGAATAGGGCTCTGGTCTATCGTAGTACCACTATATAGGGAATAGGGCCCTGGTCTAAAGTAGTACCACTATATAGGGAATAGGGCTCTGGTCTAAAGTAGTACCACTATATAGGGAATAGGGCTCTGGTCTAAAGTAGTACGACTATATAGGGAATAGGGCTCTGGTCTAAAGTAGTGCACTATATACGGAACAGGGCCCTGGTCTAAAGTAGTACCACTATATAGGGAATAGGGCCCTGGTCTAAAGTAGTGCACTATATAGGGAATAGGGCCCTGGTCTAAAGTAGTGTACTATATAGGGAATATGGCTCTGGTCTATAGTAGTACCACTATATAGGGAATAGGGCCCTGGTCTAAAGTAGTGCACTATATAGGGAATAGGGCCCTGGTCTAAAGTAGTGTACTATATAGGGAATATGGCTCTGGTCTATAGTAGTACCACTATATAGGGAATAGGGCCCTGGTCTAAAGTAGTGCACTATATAGGGAATAGGAATCTGGTCTAAAGTAATGCACTATATAGGGAATAGGGCTCTGGTCTAAAGTAGTGCACTATATAGGGAATAGGGCCCTGGTCTAAAGTAGTGTACTATATAGGGAATATGGCTCTGGTCTATAGTAGTACCACTATATAGGGAATAGGAATCTGGTCTAAAGTAATGCACTATATAGGGAATAGGGCTCTGGTCTAAAGTAGTGCACTATATAGGGAATAGGGCTCTGGTCTAAAGTAGTGCACTATATAGGGAATAGGAATCTGGTCTAAAGTAATGCACTATATAGGGAATAGGGCTCTGGTCTAAAGTAGTGCACTATATAGGGAATAGGGCTCTGGTCTAAAGTAGTGCACTATATAGGGAATAGGGCTCTGGTCTAAAGTAGTGCACTATATAGGGAATAGGGTGCCATTTGGGACGCAGACACAGCCAATGACAGTGAAGAGGTGTGAACGTGTGCCTAGGCCCTACAGCTCTACACACCCCGATGCTGTTACTCAGTGACTGAGCTGTTTGTGGTCTGGTTTTAGATCTACGTTACGTAATACACAGCTGGTGGGGATTCACAAGGTTTAGCTCTTATCTTAAAACTGGCAGTGTTTCAGCAACATGAAATCTCATTAAAACTGGCAGTGTTTTATCAACAGGGCTGAACGTCTAGCTCAATGTGCCAATGGCACACAGGACCAGTGCCAACTGAAAGCTACTGAGCCCCTTTCAGGGCTCAACGTACAGGTCAATGTGCCGAAGACACACAGGGCCAGTGCCAACTGAAAACTACTGACCCGAATGAAAAAAATAATGTTCCTGTCAAGATCAGACATAGCAATTTGTATTTTTTACATTTATTTATTTTACCTTTATTTAACCAGGTAGGCTAGTTGAGAACACCTTTATTTAACCAGGTAGGCAAGATGAGAACAACTTCTCATTTACAATTGCGACCTGGCCAAGATAAAGCAAAGCAGTTCGACACATACAACGACACAGAGTTACACATGGAGTAAAACAAACATACAGTCAATAATACAGTATAAAAATAAGTCTATATACGATGTGAGCAAATAAGGTGAGATAAGGGAGGTAAAGGCAAAAAAAAAGGCCATGGTGGCAAAGTAAATACAGTATAGCAAGTAAAACGCTGGAATGGTAGATTTGCAGTGGAAGAATGTGCAAAGTAGAGATAAATAATGGGGTGCAAAGGAGCCAAATAAATAAATAAATACAGTAGGGGGAGAGATAGTTGTTTGGGCTAAATTATAGATGGGCTATGTACAGGTGCAGTAATCTGTGAGCTGCTCTGACAGCTGGTGCTTAAAGCAAGTGAGGGAGATAAGTGTTTCCAGTTTCAGAGATTTTTGTAGTTCGTTCCAGTCATTGGCAGCAGAGAACTGGAAGGAGAGGCGGCCAAAGGAAGGATTGGTTTTGGGGCTGACCAGAGAGATATACCTGCTGGAGCGTGTGCTACAGGTGGGAGATGCTATGGTGACCAGCGAGCTGAGATAATGGGGTACTTTACCTAGCAGGGTCTTGTAGATGACATGGAGCCAGTGGGTTTGGCGACGAGTATGAAGCGAGGGCCAGCCAACGAGAGCGTACAGGTCGCAATGGTGGGTAGTATATGGGGCTTTTGGTGACAAAACGGATGGCACTGTGATAGACTGCATCTAGTTGCGGGAATCATTTCAATAGCAGGTGATTTGTTATCTGTCCTTTGTGGGCTTAGCAAGCAGCCTATACAGGGTTTATACAGACAGTGTCAAGTCAAGTTCAAGGACTATTTGAAAAAATGTATTGTAATTTTCAATTACCTACATTTTAGATGTAGTTGCTGTAATAGTCAAACATTTTTTTTTTTTAAATACCCCAAAATGTATGCAAAAAAGTATGCATTACCACTTTCTGAATTATCATGTTTTTATGAATATGCCTATCCAATGGCATTATGCATTACCACTTGCTGAATTATCATGTTTTTATGAATAGGCCTATCCAATGGCATTATGCATTACCACTTTCTGAATAATCATGTTTTTATGAATAGGCCTATCCAATGGCATTATGCATTACCACTTTCTGAATTATCATGTTTTTATGAATAGGCCTATCCAATGGCATTATGCATTGACATTCCCATAATTTGTCCATCTAAAATAGTTCAGAATAATGTGGGCCTGACTAAATAGACAGCCTGCTCCCCACACAAACAGGCTATGTTACAGTTATAGTTACCTTCCTAGCTAACAGACTATGTTATAGTTATAGTTACCATTCAGGGGTAGGAGCTCAAAATGAACAAAACTATCTACCAAATCTATTAATTTGAAAATGTTGATTACTTCTCCTTGCCACTGTCCTTCACAGGATTATATATTTTTTGCTAACGTATGACGGTTGTCCCTGGGTTGCCGGTTTGCCTGGGAGGGGGGCACAGGGCAAGAACAGGTTGAAGAACCCTGGTCTGCTGGCATCCATCCAAATATGTATCCCAGGGCGCCTCAGTGTTTGTAATTCCAGTAGCTTAAAGTTTACATTTATTGCACTTTCATTCATGAGGAAATATTACATGGGAAAAACCTCAGAAAGACCTGACAGCTGGTCTTTGGAGATGAAGCTTCAGATAATAATTCCAGCTATGCTCGGCCTGTGGAGAGATCACATTCTATTGGTGCATCAAGGAAAGGAATTTCAAAATGGCACTATAAAAACAATGAAATATGACTTTGTGTGGTCCTTTTCATCTTCTCTTGCCCTCCAACAGATGTGGTACGGGCTGACAGCGGGAACATATGCCATGTGTGCTTATTGGGCCAACAGAATACAGAATACTTTGGCTAGCCCGTCTTCTTTTAATAGTCTCTCGGACACCAGCCATGAAATCCATTTCATGTAATCAGCCAATAATAATATTTCACCATTAAATGTTATGGCTTTCTACTTACTAGCCCTGCAAAGTGTGAGAAAATTGTGCAAAATGTGTGAACGCATCAGGTCTAAGCTAATATTCTAGTCTCTCACAAAAGTGAGAATAATATATCTATGTTAATATACTTTGTTATTATATTTACATTTTCTATGAAACACAGACACATTTTCTTCCGTTTCTGATACTAGGCCTAAACTGTGAGCATGAATTAAGTTAAAGTCTGAGTCAAATAACAGACATCTTCAGTTCAAAGCCTGTAGAGTTCTCACACCATGACAACAGACGGAGTATATACTGTCAAATCTCAAACACACTACCTGGTGGGTCTGGTTGATATATGGTGTCTACCTGCTGGGTCTGGTTGATATATGGTGTCTACCTGCTGGGTCTGGTTGATATATGGTGTCTACCTGCTGGGTCTGATTGATAGATGGTGTCTACCTGCTGGGTCTGGTTGATATATGGTGTCTACCTGGTGGGTCTGGTTGATATATGGTGTCTACCTGGTGGGTCTGGTTGATATACGGTGTCTACCTGCTGGGTCTGGTTGATATATGGTGTCTACCAGCTGGGTCTGATTGATAGATGGTGTCTACCAGCTGGGTCTGATTGATAGATGGTGTCTACCTGGTGGGTCTGGTTGATATACAGTGTCTACCTGGTGGGTCTGGTTGATAGATGGTGTCTACCTGGTGGGTCTGGTTGATATATGGTGTCTACCTGCTGGGTCTGATTGATAGATGGTGTCTACCTGGTGGGTCTGGTTGATATATGGTGTCTACCTGCTGGGTCTGGTTGATATATGGTGTCTACCTGGTGGGTCTGGTTGATATATGGTGTCTACCAGCTGGGTCTGGTTGATATACGGTGTCTACCTGCTGGGTCTGGTTGATATATGGTGTCTACCAGCTGGGTCTGGTTGATAGATGGTGTCTACCTGGTGGGTCTGGTTGATATATGGTGTCTACCTGCTGGGTCTGATTGATAGATGGTGTCTACCTGGTGGGTCTGGTTGATATATGGTGTCTACCTGCTGGGTCTGGTTGATATATGGTGTCTACCTGCTGGGTCTGATTGATATATGGTGTCTACCTGGTGGGTCTGGTTGATAGATGGTGTCTACCTGGTGGGTCTGGTTGATATATGGTGTCTACCTGGTGGGTCTGGTTGATAGATGGTGTCTACCTGGTGGGACTGGTTGATATATGGTGTCTACCTGGTGTGTAGTATAGGGTAGTGTATATAGTGTAATGTAGTATAGGGTAGTATAGGGTAGTGTATATAATGTAATGTAGTATAGGGTAGTATAGGGTAGTGTATATAGTGTGATGTAGTATAGGGTAGTGTATATAGTGTAATGTAGTATAGGGTAGTGTATATAGTGTAATGTAGTATAGGGTAGTATAGAGTAGTGTATATAGTGTAATGTAGTATAGGGTAGTGTATATAGTGTAATGTAGTATAGAGTAGTGTATATAGTGTAATGTAGTATAGGGTAGTATAGGGTAGAGTATATAATGAAATGTAGTATAGGGTAGTATAGGGTAGTGTATATAGTGTAATGTAGTATAGGGTAGTGTATATAGTGTAATGTAGTATAGGGTAGTATAGGGTAGTGTATATAGTGTACTGTAGTATAGAGTAGTGTATATAATGTAATGTAGTATAGGGTAGTATAGGGTAGTGTATATAGTGTAATGTAGTATAGGGTAGTGTATATAGTGTAATGTAGTATAGGGTAGCATAGGGTAGTGTATATAATGTAATGTAGTATAGGGTAGTGTATATAGTGTAATGTAGTATAGGGTAGTGTATATAGTGTAATGTAGCATAGGGTAGTGTATATAGTGTAATGTAGTATAGGGTAGTGTATATAATGTAATGTAGTATAGGGTAGTGTATATAGTGTAATGTAGTATAGGGTAGTATAGGGTAGTGTATATAGTGTAATGTAGTATAGGGTAGTGTATATAGTGTAATGTAGTATAGGGTAGTGTATATAATGTAATGTAGTATAGGGTAGTATAGGGTAGTGTATATAGTGTAATGTAGTATAGGGTAGTATAGGGTAGTGTATATAATGTAATGTAGTATAGGGTAGTGTATATAATGTAATGTAGTATAGGGTAGTGTATATAGTGTAATGTAGTATAGGGTAGTGTGTATAGTGTAATGTAGTATAGGGTAGTGTATATAGTGTAATGTAGTATAGGGTAGTGTATATAATGTAATGTAGTATAGGGTAGTGTATATAGTGTAACGTAGTATAGGGTAGTGTATATAGTGTAATGTAGTATAGGGTAGTGTATATAGTGTAATGTAGTATAGGGTAGTGTATATAGTGTAATGTAGTATAGGGTAGTGTATATAATGTAATGTAGTATAGGGTAGTGTATATGGTGTAATGTAGTATAGGGTAGTGTATATAGTGTAACGTAGTATAGGGTAGTGTATATAATGTAATGTAGTATAGGGTAGTGTATATAGTGTAATGTAGTATAGGGTAGTGTATATAATGTAATGTAGTATAGGGTAGTGTATATATTGTAATGTTGTATAGGGTAGTATAGAGAAGTGTATATAGTGTAATGTAGTATAGGGTAGTGTATATAGTGTAATGTAGTATAGGGTAGTGTATATAGTGTAATGTAGTATAGGGTAGTGTATATAGTGTAATGTAGTATAGGGTAGTGTATATAGTGTAATGTAGTATAGGGTAGTGTATATAGTGAATGTAGTATAGGGTAGTATAGTATAGAGTAGCATAGTGTAGGGTAGTATAGGCTAGTATATTATATGGTAGTCTAGTATGGGGCAGTATAGTACATGGCAGTATAGTATATGGTAGCGAGGTATAGGGTAGTATATTATAGTATAGTGTAGTATATTATGGGCAGTATAGTATAGGGTATTATAGTATAGGGTAGTACAGGGTAGTATAGTGTAGGGCGTTATAGTATAGGGTAGTATAGTATAGGGTAGTAAAGTATATGGTAGTACAGTATAGGACAGTATAGTATAGGGTAGTATAGGGTAGTATAGTATAGGGTAGTATAGTATAGCGTAGTACAGTAGAGGGTAGTATAATATAGGGTAGTATAGTATAGGACAGTATAGTATAGGGCAGTATAGCACAGGGCAATACAGGGTATTATAGTATAGGATAGTATATTATAGGGTAGTATATTATAGGGTAGTACAGTATGGGGTAGTATAGGGTAGTATAGTACAGGGTATTATCATATAGGGTAGTATATTATAGGGTAGGATGGTATAGGATAGGATAGTATGGGGTAGTACAGTATAGGGTAGTATAGTACAGGGCATTATCGTATAGGGTAGTATGGTATAGGGCAGTATAGTACAGGGTAGTGCAGTATTATAATTGTATTTATTAAGGGTCCCCATTAGTTCCTGCCAAGGCAGCAGCTACTCTTCCTGGGGTTTATTAAGGGTCCCCATTAGTTCCTGCCAAGGCAGCAGCTACTCTTTCTGGGGTTTATTATGGATCCCCGTTAGTTCCTGCCAAGGCAGCAGCTACTCTTCCTGGGGTTTATTATGGATCCCCATTAGTTCCTGCCAAGGCAGCAGCTACTCTTTCTGGGGTTTATTATGGATCCCCATTAGTTCCTGCCAAGGCAGCAGCTACTCTTCCTGGGGTTTATTATGGATCCCCATTAGTTCCTGCCAAGGCAGCAGCTACTCTTCCTGGGGTTTATTATGGATCCCCATTAGTTCCTGCCAAGGCAGCAGCTACTCTTCCTGGGGTCCAGCAACATTAAGGAAGTTATACACAATTTAAAATATTACATGACATTACATTTCATAACACTTTTCACAACACATTAAGTGTGTTCCCTCAGACCACTACTCTACTACCACATATCTACAATACATTAAGTGTGTTCCCTCAGACCACTACTCTACTACCACATATCTACAATACATTAAGTGTGTTCCCTCAGACCACTACTCTACTACCACATATCTACAATACATTAAGTGTGTTCCCTCAGACCACTACTCTACTACCACATATCTACAATACATTAAGTGTGTTCCCTCAGACCACTACTCTACTACCACATATCTACAATACATTAAGTGTCTATATTCTACTACCACATATCTACAACACATTAAGTGTGTTCCCTCAGACCACTACTCTACTACCACATATCTATAACACATTAAGTGTGTTACCTCAGACCACTACTCTACTACCACATATCTACAATACATTAAGTGTGTTCCCTCAGACCACTACTCTACAATACATTAAGTGTCTATATTCTACTACCACATATCTACAACACATTAAGTGTGTTCCCTCAGACCACTACTCTACAATACATTAAGTGTGTTCCCTCAGACCACTACTCTACAACACATATCTACAACACATTAAGTGTCTATACTCTACTACCACATATCTACAACACATTAAGTGTGTTCCCTCAGACCACTACTCTACTACCACATATCTACAATACATTAAGTGTGTTCCCTCAGACCACTACTCTACTACCACATATCTACAATACATTAAGTGTGTTCCCTCAGACCACTACTCTACTACCACATATCTACAACATATTAAGTGTGTTCCCTCAGACCACTACTCTACTACCACATATCTACAACATATTAAGTGTGTTCCCTCAGACCACTACTCTACTACCACATATCTACAACATATTAAGTGTGTTCCCTCAGACCACTACTCTACTACCACATATCTACAACATATTAAGTGTGTTCCCTCAGACCACTACTCTACTACCACATATCTACAACATATTAAGTGTGTTCCCTCAGACCACTACTCTACTACCACATATCTACAACACATTAAGTGTGTTCCCTCAGACCACTACTCTACTACCACATATCTACAATACATTAAGTGTGTTCCCTCAGACCACTATTCTACTACCACATATCTACAATGCATTAAGTGTGTTCCCTCAGACCACTACTCTACTACCACATATCTACAATACATTAAGTGTGTTCCCTCAGACCACTACTCTACTACCACATATCTACAACACATTAAGTGTGTTCCCTCAGACCACTACTCTACTACCACATATCTACAATACATTAAGTGTGTTCCCTCAGACCACTACTCTACTACCACATATCTACAACATATTAAGTGTGTTCCCTCAGACCACTACTCTACTACCACATATCTACAACACATTAAGTGTGTTCCCTCAGACCACTACTCTACTATCACATATCTACAATACAACATCCATGCGTACGTGTTTGTAGAGTGCGTGTTTTATCATGTGCCTGTGTGTGTCTCTTCACAGTTCCTGCTGTTCCATAAGGTGAATTTAATCTGTTTATTAAATCTGATTCTACTGTTTGCATCAGTTACCTGATGTGGAATAGAGTTCCATGTAGTCATGGCTCTATGTAGTACTGTGGAATAGAGTTCCATGTAGTCATGGCTCTATGTAGTACTGTGGAATAGAGTTCCATGTAGTCATGGCTCTATGTAGTACTGTGGAATAGAGTTCCATGTAGTCATGGCTCTAGGTAGTACTGTGGAATAGAGTTCCATGTAGTCATGGCTCTATGTAGTACTGTGGAATAGAGTTCCATGTAGTCATGGCTCTATGTAGTACTGTGGAATAGAGTTCCATGTAGTCATGGCTCTAGGTAGTACTGTGGAATAGAGTTCCATGTAGTCATGGCTCTATGTAGTACTGTGGAATAGAGTTCCATGTAGTCATGGCTCTATGTAGTACTGTGGAATAGAGTTCCATGTAGTCATGGCTCTATGTAATACTGTGGAATAGAGTTCCATGTAGTCATGGCTCTATGTAGTACTGTGGAATAGAGTTCCATGTAGTCATGGCTCTATGTAGTACTGTGGAATAGAGTTCCATGTAGTCATGGCTCTATGTAGTACTGTGGAATAGAGTTCCATGTAGTCATGGCTCTATGTAGTACTGTGGAATAGAGGTCCATGTCGTCATGGCTCTATGTAGTAATGTGAGCCTCCCATAGTCTGTTCTGGACTTGGACTGTGAAGAGACCTCTGGTGACATGTCTTGTGGGGTATGTATGGGTGTCTGAGCTGTGTGCCAGTAGTTTAAACAGACCTCTGGTGGCATGTCTTGTGGGGTATGTATGGGTGTCTGAGCTGTGTGTTAGTAGTTTAAACAGACCTCTGGTGGCATGTCTTGTGGGGTATGTATGGGTGTCTGAGCTGTGTGCCAGTAGTTTAAACAGACCTCTGGTGGCATGTCTTGTGGGGTATGTATGGGTGTCTGAGCTGTGTGCCAGTAGTTTAAACAGACCTCTGGTGACATGTCTTGTGGGGTATGTATGGGTGTCTGAGCTGTGTGCCAGTAGTTTAGACAGACAGCTTGGTGAATTCAACATGTCAATAACTCTCATAAATACAAGTAGTGATGAAGTAAATCTGTCCTCCACTTTCAGCCAGGAGAGATTGACATGCATATTATTCATATTAACTTTCAGTGTACATTTCAGGGCCAGACGTGCTGCCCTGTTCTGAGCAAATTGTAATTTTCCTAAGTCCCTCTTTGTGGCACCTGACCACACAACTGAACAGTAGTCCAGGTGAGACAAAACTAGGGCCTGTAGGACCTGCCTTGTTGATAGTGTTGTTAAGAAGGTAGAAACTAGGGCCTGCAGGACCTGCCTTGTTGATAGTGTTGTTAAGAAGGTAGAAACTAGGGCCTGTAGGACCTGCCTTGTTGATAGTGTTGTTAAGAAGGTAGAAATTAGGGCCTGTAGGACCTGCCTTGTTGATAGTGTTGTTAAGAAGGTAGAAACTAGGGCCTGTAGGACCTGCCTTGTTGATAGTGTTGTTAAGAAGGTAGAAACTAGGGCCTGCAGGACCTGCCTTGTTGATAGTGTTGTTAAGAAGGTAGAAACTAGGGCCTGTAGGACCTGCCTTGTTGATAGTGTTGTTAAGAAGGTAGAAATTAGGGCCTGTAGGACCTGCCTTGTTGATAGTGTTGTTAAGAAGGTAGAAACTAGGGCCTGTAGGACCTGCCTTGTTGATAGTGTTGTTAAGAAGGTAGAAACTAGGGCCTGCAGGACCTGCCTTGTTGATAGTGTTGTTAAGAAGGTAGAAACTAGGGCCTGCAGGACCTGGCTTGTTGATAGTGTTGTTAAGAAGGTAGAAACTAGGGCCTGCAGGACCTGGCTTGTTGATAGTGCTGTTAAGAAGGTAGAAACTAGGGCCTGTAGGACCTGCCTTGTTGATAGTGTTGTTAAGAAGGTAGAAACTAGGGCCTGTAGGACCTGCCTTGTTGATAGTGTTGTTAAGAAGGTAGAAACTAGGGCCTGTAGGACCTGCCTTGTTGATAGTATTGTTAAGAAGGTAGAAACTAGGGCCTGTAGGACCTGCCTTGTTGATAGTGTTGTTAAGAAGGTAGAAACTAGGGCCTGTAGGACCTGCCTTGTTGATAGTGTTGTTAAGAAGGTAGAAACTAGGGCCTGTAGGACCTGCCTTGTTGATAGTGTTATTAAGAAGGTAGAAACTAGGGCCTGTAGGAGCTGTCTTGTTGATAGTGTTGTTAAGAAGGTAGAAACTAGGGCCTGTAGGACCTGCCTTGTTGATAGTGTTGTTAAGAAGGTAGAAACTAGGGCCTGTAGGACCTGCCTTGTTGACAGTGCTGTTAAGAAGGTAGAAACTAGGGCCTGTAGGACCTGCCTTGTTGATAGTGTTGTTAAGAAGGTAGAAACTAGGACCTGCCTTGTTGATAGTGTTGTTAAGAAGGTAGAAACTAGGGCCTGTAGGACCTGCCTTGTTGATAGTGTTGTTAAGAAGGCAGAGCAGTGCTTTATTATGGACAGACTTCTCCCCATCTTAGCTACTGTTGTATCAATATGTTTTGACCATGACAGTTTACAATCCAGGGTTACTCCAAGCAGTTTAGTCACTGTGTATCTCTCAGTCTTAATCTAGTTGTGGTGTGGGTCTACCTTTAGGGAACACTGTGTATCAACAGGGTGATCGGTAAGATTATTACTCAACAAGCAGAATAGATCCAGTATCGTTTAAAGACGATTGGACTACATTTAGGACTACATTTAGGACTACATTTAGGACTACATTTTCCTTCTAAAATCGTCTTTAGAAAATACTTCACGAAAACAAATGGTTAACTTGGGCATTCAGCTTCATACTATAGGAGGTCAGTATCACATAGAAAGTTCAAATCAAAGCCCAGATACTCTGTTTGATGAGACAATAGTCAAATCCACCTATCACTTAGCTTCAACATAATGATTTGAAACCTATGTCTGACATCGTTCAACAAATCCAAGCGGAGACATTAAAACCTTTGACTATTTCTTTAGTTACACAACAAACTGAGATAAATAAAAAATGTAAAAGCACAACCATTGCTATCGTGTCCTGTGTTTTAGTTTGATGGTTCAACTCTAGGTGGAGGGTTGTGGGTGGTGGTTAGGCTGGGCTGAGGTGTACAGCAGTGGAGGAGTGTGGGACACTACTCATTCCAGATGCGAGTCCTTCCTCCTACCTCCAACAATGGAGTGCCTCAGGCATCCTGAGCAGCTGTGACCTGGATTTGATTGAAGAAGAAAAAACGTAACTTCTTACCCAGGGTAAATAACGCCAAAGATGCCCAGGTGCACCTTTTGTTTGTGTGTGACTTTTGGCAGCAGAGCGGCTTTCGCAACAGGGCCGGGAGTTGAATAAAGATCACAATGCAGGCTAGGCAGAGAGAGAAGGCTGTGAGAGAGAGAAGCTTTAGAGAGCTCTGCTGCTGATGACAAAGATAATGCCAGGACTAGTGGTTCAACAGCCGGCTGGATGTCGGCTGGGTGTTCATAGAAAAAGAAAGAAAAGAAAAGAGAAGGAAAACAACTGGAGTAGAGTAGAGTAGACTACAGTAGAGTAGAGTAGAGTAGACTACAGTAGAGTAGAGTAGAGTAGACTACAGTAGAGTAGAGTAGAGTAGAGTAGACTACAGTAGAGTAGAGTAGACTACAGTAGAGTAGAGTAGAGTAGACTACAGTAGAGTAGAGTAGAGTAGAGTAGACTACAGTAGAGTAGAGTAGAGTAGAGTAGACTACAGTAGAGTAGAGTAGACTACAGTAGAGTAGAGTAGAGTAGACTACAGTAGAGTAGAGTAGAGTAGACTACAGTAGAGTAGAGTAGACTACAGTAGAGTAGAGTAGAGTAGACTACAGTAGAGTAGAGTAGACTACAGTAGAGTAGAGTAGACTACAGTAGAGTAGAGTAGAGTAGACTACAGTAGAGTAGAGTAGACTACAGTAGAGTAGAGTAGAGTAGACTACAGTAGAGTAGAGTAGAGTAGACTACAGTAGAGTAGAGTAGAGTAGACTACAGTAGAGTAGAGTAGAGTAGAGTAGAGTAGAGTAGACTACAGTAGAGTAGAGTAGAGTAGACTACAGTAGAGTAGAGTAGAGTAGAGTAGAGTAGAGTAGAGTAGACTACAGTAGAGTACAGTAGAGTAGACTACAGTAGAGTAGAGTAGACTACAGTAGAGTAGAGTAGAGTAGAGTAGAGTAGACTACAGTAGAGTACAGTAGAGTAGACTACAGTAGAGTAGAGTAGAGTAGACTACAGTAGAGTACAGTAGAGTAGACTACAGTAGAGTAGAGTAGACTACAGTAGAGCAGAGTAGACTACAGTAGAGCAGAGTAGACTACAGTAAAGTAAAGTACAGTAGAGTAGAGTAGAGTAGAGCAGAGTAGACTACAGTAGAGTAGAGTACAGTAGAGTAGAGTAGAGTAGAGTAGAGCAGAGTAGACTACAGTAGACTACAGTAGAGTAGACTACAGTAGAGTAGACTACAGTAGAGTAGACTACAGTAGAGTAGATTACAGTAGAGTAGAGTAGACTACAGTAGAGTAGAGTAGAGTAGACCACAGTAGAGTAGAGTAGAGTAGAGTAGAGTAGACTACAGTATAGTAGACTACAGTATAGTAGACTACATTATAGTAGACTACAGTATAGTAGACTACAGTAGAGTAGAGTAGAGTAGACTACAGTATAGTAGACCACAGTATAGTAGAGTAGACTACAGTAGAGTAGAGTAGACTACAGTAGACTAGAGTAGAGTAGAGTAGACTACAGTAGACTAGAGTAGAGTAGAGTAGACTACAGTATACTAGAGTAGAGTAGAGTAGAGTACAGTACAGTAGACTACAGTAGAGTAGACTACAGTACAGTAGACTACAGTACAGTAGACTACAGTAGAGTAGAGTAGAGTAGAGTAGAGTAGAGTAGAGTAGAGTAGACTACAGTAGAGTAGACTACAGTAGAGTAGACTACAGTAGACTACAGTAGAGTAGACTACAGTAGACTACAGTAGAGTAGACTACAGTATACTACAGTAGAGTAGACCACAGTAGAGTAGACTACAGTAGAGTAGAGTAGACTACAGTAGAGTAGAGTAGACCACAGTAGAGTAGAGTAGACTACAGTAGACTACAGTAGAGTAGAGTAGAGTAGAGTAGAGTTATTATTTGGCACCCAATTTGTAAGGCATGCAGCCCGCTGAGGTTCCCGGGTTTGCCTCTGTGTCTGTCTCAGCTCTGGGGGTAAAGAACAGGCAGGGGAGCGGGTAGATTTATAAACTGCTCACAAAGGCAAGACGGGACTTTCTTTAAGACCCATGTCCACGATCAATCTCTGTAATGCCTTCTGTGGAGACTGGAGGGACAGAAAGATGGAGTTGCCACTAGAACGTGTTGTAAGTGACGGGTGTCATTTCAACCTGACTTCAAAGATGTCAGGTGGGTGAAATAAAACAAAAGATTAAAGGAACAACCCTTGGTGACTGGAGGGGGGTAGAATACTCCCAATACCAACTAGTGGTGAATGGAGGGGGGAAGAATACTCCCAATATCAACTAGTGGTGAATGGAGGGGTAGAATACTCCCAATATCAACTAGTGGTGAATGGAGGGGGTAGAATACTCCCAATATCAACTAGTGGTGAATGGAGGGGGTAGAATACTCCCAATATCAACTAGTGGTGAATGGAGGGGTAGAATACTCCCAATATCAACTAGTGGTGAATGGAGGGGGTAGAATACTCCCAATATCAACTAGTGGTGAATGGAGGGGGTAGAATACTCCCAATATCAACTAGTGGTGAATGGAGGGGGGTAGAATACTCCCAATATCAACTAGTGGTGAATGGAGGGGGGAAGAGTACTCCCAATATCAACTAGTAGTGAATGGAGGGGGGAAGAATACTCCCAATATCAACTAGTGGTGAATGGAGGGGTAGAATACTCCCAATATCAACTAGTGGTGAATGGAGGGGGGAAGAATACTCCCAATATCAACTAGTGGTGAATGGAGGGGGGTAGAATACTCCCAATATCAACTAGTGGTGAATGGAGGGGGGAAGAATACTCCCAATATCAACTTGTGGTGAATGGAGGGGGGAAGAATACTCCCAATATCAACTAGTGGTGAATGGAGGGGGTAGAATACTCCCAATATCAACTAGTGGTGAATGGAGGGGGGTAGAATACTCCCAATATCAACTAGTGGTGAATGGAGGGGGGTAGAGTACTCCCAATATCAACTAGTGGTGAATGGAGGGGTAGAATACTCCCAATATCAACTAGTGGTGAATGGAGGGGGTAGAATACTCCCAATATCAACTAGTGGTGAATGGAGGGGGGTAGAATACTCCCAATATCAACTAGTGGTGAATGGAGGGGGGTAGAATACTCCCAATATCAACTAGTGGTGAATGGAGGGGGTAGAATACTCCCAATATCAACTAGTGGTGAATGGAGGGGGTAGAATACTCCCAATATCAACTAGTGGTGAATGGAGGGGGTAGAATACTCCCAATACCAACTAGTGGTGAATGGAGGGGTAGAATACTCCCAATATCAACTAGTGGTGAATGGAGGGGGTAGAATACTCCCAATATCAACTAGTGGTGAATGGAGGGGGTAGAATACTCCCAATACAAACTAGTGGTGAATGGAGGGGTAGAATACTCCCAATATCAACTAGTGGTGAATGGAGGGGGGGAGAGTACTCCCAATATCAACTAGTGGTGAATGGAGGGGGGAAGAATACTCCCAATATCAACTAGTGGTGAATGGAGGGGGGTAGAATACTCCCAATACCAACTAGTGGTGAATGGAGGGGTAGAATACTCCCAATATCAACTAGTGGTGAATGGAGGGGGTAGAATACTCCCAATATCAACTAGTGGTGAATGGAGGGGGTAGAATACTCCCAATATCAACTAGTGGTGAATGGAGGGGTAGAATACTCCCAATATCAACTAGTGGTGAATGGAGGGGGTAGAATACTCCCAATATCAACTAGTGGTGAATGGAGGGGGTAGAATACTCCCAATATCAACTAGTGGTGAATGGAGGGGGGAAGAATACTCCCAATATCAACTAGTGGTGAATGGAGGGGGGAAGAGTACTCCCAATATCAACTAGTAGTGAATGGAGGGGGGTAGAATACTCCCAATATCAACTAGTGGTGAATGGAGGGGGTAGAATACTCCCAATATCAACTAGTGGTGAATGGAGGGGGTAGAATACTCCCAATATCAACTAGTGGTGAATGGAGGGGGGAAGAATACTCCCAATATCAACTAGTGGTGAATGGAGGGGGGAAGAGTACTCCCAATATCAACTAGTGGTGAATGGAGGGGGGTAGAATACTCCCAATATCAACTAGTGGTGAATGGAGGGGGTAGAATACTCCCAATATCAACTAGTGGTGAATGGAGGGGTAGAATACTCCCAATATCAACTAGTGGTGAATGGAGGGGGTAGAATACTCCCAATATCAACTAGTGGTGAATGGAGGGGGGAAGAATACTCCCAATATCAACTAGTGGTGAATGGAGGGGGGAAGAGTACTCCCAATATCAACTAGTAGTGAATGGAGGGGGTAGAATACTCCCAATATCAACTAGTGGTGAATGGAGGGGGGTAGAATACTCCCAATATCAACTAGTGGTGAATTGAGGGGGTAGAATACTCCCAATATCAACTAGTGGTGAATGGAGGGGGTAGAATACTCCCAATATCAACTAGTGGTGAATGGAGGGGGGTAGAATACTCCCAATATCAACTAGTGGTGAATGGAGGGGGGAAGAATACTCCCAATATCAACTAGTGGTGAATGGAGGGGTAGAATACTCCCAATATCAACTAGTGGTGAATGGAGGGGGTAGAATACTCCCAATATCAACTAGTGGTGAATGGAGGGGGGTAGAATACTCCCAATATCAACTAGTGGTGAATGGAGGGGGGAAGAGTACTCCCAATATCAACTAGTAGTGAATGGAGGGGGTAGAATACTCCCAATATCAACTAGTGGTGAATGGAGGGGGGTAGAATACTCCCAATATCAACTAGTGGTGAATGGAGGGGGTAGAATACTCCCAATATCAACTAGTGTTGAATGGAGGGGTAGAATACTCCCAATATCAACTAGTGGTGAATGGAGGGGGTAGAATACTCCCAATATCAACTAGTGGTGAATGGAGGGGGGTAGAATACTCCCAATATCAACTAGTGGTGAATGGAGGGGGGAAGAATACTCCCAATATCAACTAGTGGTGAATGGGGGGGGGGGGGTAGAATACTCCCAATATCAACTAGTGGTGAATGGAGGGGGGTAGAATACTCCCAATATCAACTAGTGGTGAATGGAGGGGGGAAGAATACTCCCAATATCAACTAGTGGTGAATGGAGGGGGGTAGAGTACTCCCAATATCAACTAGTGGTGAATGGAGGGGGGAAGAATACTCCCAATATCAACTAGTGGTGAATGGAGGGGGGTAGAGTACTCCCAATATCAACTAGTGGTGAATGGAGGGGGTAGAATACTCCCAATATCAACTAGTGGTGAATGGAGGGGGGTAGAGTACTCCCAATATCAACTAGTGGTGAATGGAGGGGGGAAGAATACTCCCAATATCAACTAGTGGTGAATGGAGGGGGGTAGAATACTCCCAATATAAACTAGTGGTGAATGGAGGGGGGAAGAGTACTCCCAATATCAACTAGTAGTGAATGGAGGGGGTAGAATACTCCCAATATCAACTAGTGGTGAATGGAGGGGGGTAGAATACTCCCAATATCAACTAGTGGTGAATGGAGGGGGTAGAATACTCCCAATATCAACTAGTGGTGAATGGAGGGGTAGAATACTCCCAATATCAACTAGTGGTGAATGGAGGGGGTAGAATACTCCCAATATCAACTAGTGGTGAATGGAGGGGGGTAGAATACTCCCAATATCAACTAGTGGTGAATGGAGGGGGGAAGAATACTCCCAATATCAACTAGTGGTGAATGGGGGGGGGGGGGGGGGGGGGGGTAGAATACTCCCAATATCAACTAGTGGTGAATGGAGGGGGGTAGAATACTCCCAATATCAACTAGTGGTGAATGGAGGGGGGAAGAATACTCCCAATATCAACTAGTGGTGAATGGAGGGGGGTAGAGTACTCCCAATATCAACTAGTGGTGAATGGAGGGGGTAGAATACTCCCAATATCAACTAGTGGTGAATGGAGGGGGGAAGAATACTCCCAATATCAACTAGTGGTGAATGGGGGGGGGGGGGGGGTAGAATACTCCCAATATCAACTAGTGGTGAATGGAGGGGGGTAGAATACTCCCAATATCAACTAGTGGTGAATGGAGGGGGGAAGAATACTCCCAATATCAACTAGTGGTGAATGGAGGGGGGTAGAGTACTCCCAATATCAACTAGTGGTGAATGGAGGGGGGAAGAATACTCCCAATATCAACTAGTGGTGAATGGAGGGGGGTAGAGTACTCCCAATATCAACTAGTGGTGAATGGAGGGGGAAGAATACTCCCAATATCAACTAGTGGTGAATGGAGGGGGGTAGAGTACTCCCAATATCAACTAGTGGTGAATGGAGGGGGGTAGAGTACTCCCAATATCAACTAGTGGTGAATGGAGGGGGGAAGAATACTCCCAATATCAACTAGTGGTGAATGGAGGGGGGTAGAATACTCCCAATATCAACTAGTGGTGAATGGAGGGGGTAGAATACTCCCAATATCAACTAGTGGTGAATGGAGGGGGTAGAATACTCCCAATATCAACTAGTGGTGAATGGAGGGGGTAGAATACTCCCAATATCAACTAGTGGTGAATGGAGGGGGGAAGAATACTCCCAATATCAACTAGTGGTGAAGGGAGGGAGGTAGAACACTCAGAATATCGACCCCTAAGGGAGGGGGAAGAACACTCAGAATATCGACCCCTAATGGAGGGAGGTAGAACACTCAGAATATCGACCCCTAAGGGAGGGGGTAGAACACTCAGAATATCGACCCCTAATGGAGGGAGGAAGAACACTCAGAATATCGACCCCTAATGGAGGGAGGAAGAACACTCAGAATATCGACCCCTAAGGGAGGGGGTAGAACACTCAGAATATCGACCCCTAATGGAGGGAGGAAGAACACTCAGAATATCGACCCCTAAAGGAGGGGGTAGAACACTCAGAATATCGACCCCTAATGGAGGGAGGTAGAACACTCAGAATATCGACCCCTAAGGGAGGGGGTAGAACACTCAGAATATCGACCCCTAAGGGAGGGGGTAGAACACTCAGAATATCGACCCCTAATGGAGGGAGGAAGAACACTCAGAATATCGACCCCTAATGGAGGGGGTAGAACACTCAGAATATCGGCCCCTAATGGAGGGAGGTAGAACACTCAGAATATCGACCCCTAAGGGAGGGGGTAGAACACTCAGAATATCGACCCCTAAGGGAGGGGGTAGAACACTCAGAATATCGACCCCTAAGGGAGGGGGTAGAACACTCAGAATATCGACCCCTAATGGAGGGAGGTAGAACACTCAGAATATCGACCCCTAATGGAGGGAGGTAGAACACTCAGAATATCGACCCCTAAGGGAGGGGGGGAAGAGTACTCAGAATATCGACCCCTAAGGGAGGGGGGAAGAGTACTCAGAATATCGACCCCTAATGGAGGGAGGAAGAACACTCAGAATATCGAGTACTCAGAATATCGACCCCTAAGGGAGGGGGGAAGAGTACTCAGAATATCGACCCCTAATGGAGGGAGGAAGAACACTCAGAATATCGACCCCTAAGGGAGGGGGTAGAACACTCAGAATATCGACCCCTAAGGGAGGGAGGAAGAACACTCAGAATATCGACCCCTAAGGGAGGGGGTAGAACACTCTATCATACAGTGTCTTCGGAAAGTATTGAGACCCCTTGACTTTTTCCACATTTTGTTCACAGATAAATCTACACACAATACCCCATAATGACATCACAATACCCCATAATGACAAAGCAAAAACATGTTTTTATAAATATTTGCAAATGTTTTTAAAAAGGGAATCTGAAATATCACATTTACATAAGAATTCAGGCCCTTTACTCAGTACTTTGTTGAAACACCTTTGGCAGTGATTACAGCCTCGAGTCTTCTTGGGTATGACGCTACAAGCTTGGCACACCTGTATTTGGGGAGTTTCTCCCATTCTTCTCAGCAGATCCTCCCAAGCTCTGTCAGGTTGGATGGGGAGCGTCGCTGCACAGCTTTTTTCAGGTCTCTCCAGAGATATTCGATCGGGTTCAAGTCCGGGCTCTGGCTGGGCCACTCAAGGACATTCAGAGGCTTGTCCCAAAGCCATTCCTGCATTGTCTTGGCTGTGTGCTTAGGGTCGTTGTCCTGTTGGAAGGTGAACCTTCACCCCAGTCTGAGGTCCTGAGAGCTCTGGAGCAGGTTTTCATCAAGGATCTCTCTGTACTTTGCTCCGTTCATCTTTCATCCTGACTAGTCTCCCAGTCTCTGCCGCTGAAAAACATCCCCACAGCATGATGCTGCCACCACCATGCTTCACCGTAGGGATGGTGCCAGGTTTCCTCCAGACGTGACGCTTGACATTCAGGCCAGAGAGTTCAATCTTGGTTTCATCAGACCAGAGAATCTTGCTTATCATGGTTTGAGAGTCCTTTAGGTGCCTTTTGGCAAACTCCAATCGGGATGTCATGTGACTTTTACTGAGGAGTGGCTACCGTCTGGCCACTTTACCATAAAGGCGGTGGAGTGCTGTAGAAATGGTTGTCTTTCTGGAAGGTTCTCCTATCTCCACAGAGGAACTCTGGAGCTCTGTCAGTGACCATCAGGTTCTTGGTCACCTCCTTGACCAGGGTTCTTCTTCCCCGATTGCTCAGTTTGGCCGGGTGGCCAGCTCTAAGAGTCTTGGTGGTTCCAAACTTTTTCCATTTAAGAATGATGGAGGCCACTGTGTTCTTCAGGACCTTCAAAGCTGCAGACAATTTTTTGGTACCCTTCCCTAGATATGTGCCTCGACGCAATCCTGTTTAGGAGCACTAAGGACAATTCCTTCGACCTCATGGCTTGGTTTTTGCTCTGACATGCACTGTCAACTGTGGGACATTTCATGTCCAATCAATTGAATTTACCACGGGTGGACTCCAATCAAGTTGTAGAAACATCTCAAGGATGATCAATGGAAACAGGATGCCACCTGAGCTCCATTTCCAGTCTCATTGCAAAGGGTCTGAATAAATATGTAAAAAAGGTATTTCTGTTTTTTAAATCTAAAAATCTGTTTTCGCTTTATTATTATGAGGTATTGTGTGTAGATTGATGAGCATTTTAATTTATTTAATACATTTTAGAAAAATGCTGTAAGGTAACAAAATGTGTAAAAAGGGAAGGGGTCTGAATACTTCCAGAATGCACTGTACATCATCCGTCTGTTTGAAAGACTGGGTGTTTATCAAAATGCATACTACCGTGCTCCAAGCTCCAAGAGGGTCGGAGTATGAATCTAAAGCAAAGTATGTGTTACAGAGCTGGTCTAGGATCAGCTGTAAAAGAGCAGGCCCAGAGGGATCCTGTGTTACAGAGCTGGTCTAGGATCAGGTGCAAAAGAGCAGGCACAGAGGGATCCTGTGTTACAGAGCTGGTCTAGGATCAGGTGTAAAAGAGCAGGCCCTGAGGGTTCCTGTGTTACAGAGCTGGTCTAGGATCAGGTGTAAAAGAGCAGGCCCAGAGGGATCCTGTGTTACAGAGCTGGTCTAGGATCAGGTGTAAAAGAGCAGGCCCAGAGGGATCCTGTGTTACAGAGCTGGTCTAGGATCAGGTGTAAAAGAGCAGGCCCAGAGGGATCCTGTGTTACAGAGCTGGTCTAGGATCAGGTGTAAAAGAGCAGGCCCAGAGAAATCCTGTGTTACAGAGCTGGTCTAGGATCAGGTGTAAAAGAGCAGGCCCAGAGGGATCCTGTGTTACAGAGCTGGTCTAGGATCAGGTGTAAAAGAGCAGGCCCAGAGAAATCCTGTGTTACAGAGCTGGTCTAGGATCAGGTGTAAAAGAGCAGGCCCAGAGGGATCCTGTGTTACAGAGCTGGTCTAGGATCAGGTGTAAAAGAGCAGGACCAGAGAAATCCTGTGTTACAGAATAAATATTTTAGATCTAAATGTTTTTCCTCATAATCCTAAACTATCGGACCACCATTGTATTAAATTTGCAATCGCAAAACAAATAATCTGTACAGACCCCAACAAAGGATTATCAAAGCCGCACTATTAATTCTCTGACAACCCAAAGATTCCTAGATGCCATTCCAGACTCCATCCACCTACCCAAGGACATCGGACTACAAAAATCAGTTAATCACCTAAGCGAGGACCAAAACTTAAGACAAATTCACCTTTCAGCAGGACAATAAACTAAAACACAAGGCCAAATCTACACTGGAGTTGCTTACCAAGATTACATTGATTGTTCCTCAGTGGCCGAGTTACAGTTTTAACTTAAATCAGCTTGAGAGTGTATGGCAAGACATGAAAATGTTCAACAATGTGACAGAGCTTAAAGAATATTTTGAAGAATAATGTGCAAATATTGTACAATCCAGGTGTGCAAAGCTCATAGAGACTTACCCAGAAAGACTCACAGCTGTAATCGCTGCCAAAGGTGATTCTAACATTAATTAAGAGATTAAGTCGTCTCTTTAATCAGGTAGAAACCTGTAGGCAGCAAGCGTCATGATGGTCAGCATATGGTGCGAGGAATGATGACAGGTGCCAGTTTTGTGTTTTCTTTCTTATTAAACGGGGATGAAACTGAATGAAACACAGCCAAGCTCCTTTCATGAATCCCTCTATAGGATGAATATATCCTAGCCTAATATTTTCAGTAGCATATTATTTTTCAACTCGTATATGATTTTTCTCATCACTGCAGCCATTTTGAACATTGTATTGCCACTGAGAATGACAGAAGCAGCGTTTGGTGACGTCATGCACATTTTTCTGAAAAGTGAAACTTGGAAAAAACACATTGGACCTGATGTGAAAATCTAAATCTGTATTTTGGGGGAATTCAGACTAAAAGTTTGCAACGCAGTTGGTGAGAAAAGGCCTTTACACTCTGTAAAGATCGTAATTTAGCTGTTGATGTTGGCTGTCACGCCCTGACCGTAGAGAGCCTTTTTTTAGTCTCTATTTGGTTAGGTCGGGGTGTGACTTGGGTGGGGAAATCTATGTGTTCTATTTCTTTGTTGGCTGGGTGTGGTTCCCAATCAGAGGCAGCTGTCTATCGTTGTCTCTGATTGGGGATCATACTTAGGCAGCCTGTTTTCCACCTGAGTTTGTGGGACCTTGATTTTTGTTAGTTGCTGTATTAGCCTGCAGAACTTTATGTTTTTTTTGGTGTTCATCATAATAAAGGAAGATGTACGCTTACCACGCTGCACCTTGGTCTCATTCCAACAACGGAACAAGCTTTCAAATAATTTACAGTATAATGGAATGTTTTTCAATTGCGTAAACAACAACAGTAACTGTGTGATGGCGGGGATGCAGAGTTGTGTTCCAAACTAAACAACTACAAGCGTGCTTGCTATTAGAGCGTTGGGTCAGTAACCGATAGATTGCTGGATCGAATCCCTGAGCTGACAAGGTAAAAATGCCCCTGAGCAAGGCAGTTAACCCACTGTTCCCCGGGCAACGAAGATGTGAATGTCTCTGATTCAGAGGGAAGACACATTTCAGTTGTACAACTGAACAACTATCTCCGTTTCCCTCGTTCCTCAACGGCAGAGATAGAATAGCTAATAAAAGTTGTCTTATAGTTGAAGACCTCTTTTGAGTCATAAAATTAAAACTGTGCACACTTTGGAGAGGTGTGTGTCCACTTGGAGACTCCAGTTAGTCCTCTCACTCACCAGTTAGTCCTGTCACTCACCAGTTAGTCCTCTCACTCACCAGTTAGTCCTGTCACTCACCAGTTAGTCCTGTCACTCACCAGTTAGTCCTCTCACTCACCAGTTAGTCCTCTCACTCACCAGTTAGTCCTCTCACTCACCAGTTAGTCCTGTCACTCACCAGTTAGTCCTGTCACTCACCAGTTAGTCCTCTCACTCACCAGTTAGTCCTGTCACTCACCAGTTAGTCCTCTCACTCACCAGTTAGTCCTCTCACTCACCAGTTAGTCCTGTCACTCACCAGTTAGTCCTGTCACTCACCAGTTAGTCATGTCACTCACCAGTTAGTCCTGTCACTCACCAGTTAGTCCTCTCACTCACCAGTTAGTCCTCTCACTCACCAGTTAGTCCTCTCACTCACCAGTTAGTCCTCTCACTCACCAGTTAGTCCTCTCACTCACCAGTTAGTCCTGTCACTCACCAGTTAGTCCTGTCACTCACCAGTTAGTCCTGTCACTCACCAGTTAGTCATGTCACTCACCAGTTAGTCCTCTCACTCACCAGTTAGTCCTGTCACTCACCAGTTAGTCCTCTCACTCACCAGTTAGTCATGTCACTCACCAGTTAGTCCTCTCACTCACCAGTTAGTCCTCTCACTCACCAGTTAGTCCTGTCACTCACCAGTTAGTCCTGTCACTCGCCAGTTAGTCCTGTCACTCGCCAGTTAGTCCTCTCACTCGCCAGTTAGTTCTGTCACTCACCAGTTAGTCCTGTCACTCACCAGTTAGTCCTCTCACTCACCAGTTAGTCCTCTCACTCACCAGTTAGTCCTCTCACGCACCAGTTAGTCCTGTCACTCACCAGTTAGTCCTGTCACTCACCAGTTAGTCCTCTCACTCACCAGTTAGTCCTGTCACTCACCAGTTAGTCCTGTCACTCACCAGTTAGTCCTCTCACTCACCAGTTAGTCCTGTCACTCACCAGTTAGTCCTGTCACTCAAACTCTTGTAATGTTTTTGTCTTATGTTGCACCTCCCCCACGTTCTCCAGGAATATTATTATAATGTTACTGAATGTATCCAGAGTATTTGGTTATGAACAAATACGGCGAAAACTACAGTAAATGTAAAATGCACCTCAAATCAACAGTTGTAATGTTTGGATTCAGTCTTGTATCAGGTGAACTGTTGTGTCCTCACCTTCGGTCGAATCATTTCCCCATTATCTCCAAACTGTTCCCTTTCAATTGCTACCATGTTTATACATATGCTTTTCATATTTCTTCTGTAAGAAACAGGTTAATTTAGGCCCTATCCCTATAGGCCGACTCCTACGAGGGTAAAGGTTTAACCCTATAGGCCGACTCCTACGAGGGTAAAGGTTTAACCCTATAGGCCGACTCCTACAAAGGTAAAGGTTTAACCCTATAGGCCGACTCCTACGAGGGTAAAGGTTTAACCCTATAGGCCGACTCCTACGAAGGTAAAGGTTTAACCCTATAGGCCGACTCCTACGAAGGTAAAGGTTTAACCCTATAGGCCGACTCCTACGAGGGTAAAGGTTTAACCATATAGGCCGACTCCTACGAAGATAAAGGTTTAACCCTATAGGTCGACTCCTACGAGGGTAAAGGTTTAACCCTATAGGCCGACTCCTACGAAGGTAAAGGTTTAACCCTATAGGCCGACTCCTACGAGGGTAAAGGTTTAACCCTATAGGCCGACTCCTACGAGGGTAAAGGTTTAACCCTATAGGCCGACTCCTACGAGGGTAAAGGTTTAACCCTATAGGCCGACTCCTACGAAGGTAAAGGTTTAACCCTATTGGCCGACTCCTACGAGGGTAAAGGTTTAACCCTATAGGCCGACTCCTACGAGGGTAAAGGTTTAACCCTATAGGCCGACTCCTACGAGGGTAAAGGTTTAACCCTATAGGCCGACTCCTACGAAGGTAAAGGTTTAACCCTATTGGCCGACTCCTACGAGGGTAAAGGTTTAACCCTATAGGCTGACTCCTACGAGGGTAAAGGTTTAACCCTATAGGCCGACTCCTACGAGGGTAAAGGTTTAACCCTATAGGTCGACTCCTACGAGGGTAAAGGTTTAACCCTATAGGCCGACTCCTACGAGGGTAAAGGTTTAACCCTATAGGTCGACTCCTACGAGGGTAAAGGTTTAACCCTATAGGCCGACTCCTACGAGGGTAAAGGTTTAACCCTATAGGCCGACTCCTACGAGGGTAAAGGTTTAACCCTATAGGCCGACTTCTACGAGGGTAAAGGTTTAACCCTATAGGTCGACTCCTACGAGGGTAAAGGTTTAACCCTATAGGCCGACTCCTACGAGGGTAAAGGTTTAACCCTATAGGCCGACTCCTACGAGGGTAAAGGTTTAACCCTATAGGCCGACTCCGACGAGGGTAAACGTTTAACCCTATAGGCCGACTCCTACGAGGGTAAAGGTTTAACCCTATAGGCCGACTCCTACGAGGGTAAAGGTTTAACCCTATAGGCCGACTCCTACGAGGGTAAAGGTTTAACCCTATAGGCCGACTCCTACGAGGGTAAAGGTTTCACCATTTGATAATAGTGTCATGCTTTAAAACAGCCAGCTGCCTGTTTTAAGACACACAGTAAACTCCTATGTTCAGTTACAGTATATTGGAAATAACCACAGGGCACTGCAGAAACTTCATTTCGATTCGACCAGAGAAGTCAATAGCCCATTTAATGTCCAATGAAAGCCTGTTGAACTTTGGCACATTTCAAATCGACCAGTCTGTGTGCAAAATAGAGGGTTATACTTGATACGGTTGACTGGTTATTACACTGAGCAAAATGGTGTAAATTCAACTCATTTAAGACATATTTGACAGCTATAATAACAGGCCTGTTTTTATAACAGAGGCAGGGACCAGTTGAAACAAAACCATAGAAGGTTGACTTGATATACACATATACACATATACACAGTGTTTTGAGGATAAACAGTATTGTCTTTTCATATACACATATACACAGTGTTTTGAGGATAAACAGTATTGTCTTTTTTTCCAACCCATTTTAACTTTTATAAAGATCTAAGCAATATATGTATGATGTCATGACATTAAATATTACATTATCCAAAGCTAGTTAAAAACTTACCAACCAATAAAGAGAGTGCATGGTCTTTTATGAAGGACATCCAGAATATCTCGCCATATGCCCCACACACATGGGTAAGTCAATTACTGGCTGGAATACATGTAGGTAATATAAACATACAAGAGGGGTCAGGCAGTTTGACCTGTTACTCAGGGAGTTTCCAAGAGAAAAGGTATTAAGTGCTCAAATGTGGGTCTGATTTTAAAACAGGGGGGGGGGGGGGGGGGTTGGAAGAAAATAAACACTTTCCCAGAACCGTTTTCCATCAGAGGAAGCACTTCGGAGGGAGAAATTAGGAGGGGGAGGGGGGACATGTCAGCATAATATTGTTTGGTGATACAAAACACTATATTTTGTTCCATCGTTTTTTATGCTCTCTCTCACTCTTTTCTAAACACAGGAAGAGGTACAGTTGACAGTGCTTGATTCACAGCTCTTATTTCAGTCAGCTACAGTGGTTTATTAGAACATCTGTGGAAGGAAAGCTGTGACCACGTCCTTATACCTGCCTGGTCTAAAAGTTCAGAGAGAGAGAGAGGAGAGAGAGGAGAGAGAGGAGAGAGGAGAGAGGAGAGAGAGAGAGAGAGAGAGAGAGAGAGAGAGAGAGAGAGAGAGAGAGAGAGAGAATTTACTGTTTACATACAGTGAGGGAAAAAAGTATTTGATCCCCAGCTGATTTTGTACGTTTGCCCACTGACAAAGAAATGATCAGTCTATAATTTTATTGGTAGGTTTATTTGAACAGTGAGAGACAGAATAACAACAAAAAAATCCTGAAAAAACGCATGTCAAAAATGTTATAAATTGATTTGCATTTTAATGAGGGAAATAAGTATTTGACCCTTCTGTAAAACATGACTTAGTACTTGGTGGCAAAACCCTTGTTGGCAATCACAGAGGTCAGACGTTTCTTGTAGTTGGCCACCAAGTTTGCACACATCTCAGGAGGGATTTTGTCCCACTCCTCTTTGCAGATCTTCTCCAAGTCATTAAGGTTTTGAGGCTGATGTTTGGCAACTCGAACCTTCAGCTCCCTCCACAGATGTTCTATGGGAATAAGGTCTGGAGACTGGCTAGGCCACTCCAGGACCTTAATGTGCTTCTTCTTGAGCCACTCCTTTGTTGCCTTGGCTGTGTGTTTGGGTCATTGTCATGCTGGAATACCCATCCACGACCCATTTTCAATGCCCTGGCTGAGGGAAGGAGGTTCTCACCCAAGATTTGACGGTACATGGCCCCGTCCATCGTCCCTTTGTCCTGTTCCCTTACCAGAAAAACAGCCCCAAAGCATAATGTTTTCACCTCCATGTTTGACGGTGGGGATGGTGTTCTTGGGGTCATAGGCAGCATTTCTCCTCCTCCAAACACGGCGAGTTGAGTTGATGCCAAAGAGCTCCATTTTGGTCTCATCTGACCACAACACCTTCACCCAGTTGTCCTCTGAATCATTCAGATGTTCATTGACAAACTTCAGACGGGCATGTATATGTGCTTTCTTGACCAGGGGGACCTTGCGGGCGCTGCAGGATTTCAGTCCTTCACGGCATAGTGTGTTACCAATTGTTTTCTTGGTGACTATGGTCCCAGCTGCCTTGAGAACATTGACAAGATCCTCCCGTGTAGTTCTGGGCTGACCGTTCTCATGATCATTGCAAATCCACGAGGTGAGATCTTGCATGGAGCCCCAGGCCGAGGGAGATTGACAGTTCTTTTGTGTTTCTTCCATTTGCGAATAATCGGACCAACTGTTGTCACCTTCTCACCAAGCTGCTTGGCGATGGTCTTGTAGCCCATTCCAGCCTTGTGTAGGTCTACAATCTTGTCCCTGACATCCTTGGAGAGCTCTTTGGTCTTGGCCATGGTGGAGAGTTTGGAATCTGATTGATTGATTGCTTCTGTGGACAGGTGTCTTTTATACAGGTAACAAACTGAGATTAGGAGCACTCCCTTTAAGAGTGTGCTCCTAATCTCAGCTCGTTACCTGTATAAAAGACACCTGGGAGCCAGAAATCTTTCTGATTGAGAGGGGGTCAAATACTTATTTCCCTCATTAAAATGCAAATCAACTTATAACATTTTTGACATGCGTTTTTTTCTGGATTTTGTTGTTGTTATTCTGTCTCTCACTGTTCAAATAAACCTACCATTAAAATTATAGACGGATCATTTCTTTGTCAGTGGGCAAACGTACAAAATCAGCAGAGGATCAAATACTTGTTTCCCTCAATGTAGAGGACTTGTTTACAACAAGTGTGTCTGGTGGTTCGAGCCCTCACCCCGTCCCAAATTACTAGCTATTCCCTGAGCAGTGCACTACTTTTGACCAGGCCCCATAAGGATTTACAACCAAAAGGGTTTCATGGGCGAAGGATAAGGCAACCCAATGGTAAAGACATCAATACATCTGTTCCTATACACACTGAGTGCACATGAATAACACCTTCCTAATACTACCACACCCTGTTCAAAGAGACTACAATATTGTGTCTTGCCCGTTCACCCTCTAAATGGCACACGTACACAATCCATGTCTCAATTGTCTCAAGTCTTAAAAATCCTTCTTTAACCTGTCTCCTCCCTTTCATCTATACTGATTGAAGTGGATTTAACAGGTGACATCAATAAGTGATCATAGTTTCCCCTGGTTAGTCTATGTCATGGAAAGAGCAGGTGTTCCTAATGTTTTGTACACTCAACAGCAAACACTCTCCCTTTGCAATTCTAAGCTGTTGGAAAACCCTGGGGACATGTACAGAAGCTGTTGGAGAACCCTGGGGACATGTACAGAAGCTGTTGGAGAACCATGGGGACATGTACAGAAGCTGTTGGAGAACCCTGGGGACATGTACAGAAGCTGTTGGAGAACCCTGGGGACATGTACAGAAGCTGTTGGAGAACCATGGGGACATGTACAGAAGCTGTTGGAGAACCCTGGGGACATGTAAAACAGAGATATAGCAGTACTGGTAGCCCTATGGTGGTGGAAGATGAAGCATGAGCAGTGGAACTGAACGCCCTGAATTAACTATTATTTCTATTCCAACAGGTTTTGAATTATAAACGACATGGGCAATATCTAATGGGTATTATAAACTGGGTGGTTCGAGCCCTGAATGCTGATTGGCTGACAGCCGTGGTATATCAAACTGTATACCACCAAAACATTTATTTTTACTGCACTAATTACATTGGCAACCAGTTTATAATGGCAATAAGGCACCTCAGGGCTTGTGATATATTGGCAATATACCACGGCGAAGGGCCTTATTTCTTAAATATCTAATGAATATTTTTGTTATGTTCTAGATAGCATGGCCAGGGCGGTGAGGGTTGGAGTTGGCACACTAACTGGGTGGTGAACTGGAGAGAAGGTCAAAAAGGCTGGGAGGACTAGGTCCAGAGGTGATGGGAGGAAGGAGATGGAGGAAGGAAGAGAGAGGAAGTGAAGGGTTGGGGTTCCACTGAACCTGGCAGAATGTATATTCTGTTCCCTCCGGATCCTAACTCCTAATGGAATGGTAGAGGTATGTTTTGGGGGAAGAAATCCCATTACGTAGATATGTGAGTGCTGTAATAATGTACTGTCTCTACTCACAGTCATTTTCCCACTACGGTTGGCCTCCTCTCGCTCCGCCAGCGCTTTCAGGAAGTTATCGTTCAGCTCTTTTCCCACACTCGCCAGTGTCCTGGAAAACACGCCATGGGAACAGTTTGAAATGTTTCTTTCATTGTAGAAAGAAAAAACTGTTTCGTAGGTTGTTTAAAGGAACTTTATTGAAGCTTTGTATAATCTATGCATAGCAATAATTAGCCAATAATCACTGCATCAAAGGGACAATCTGCTACATCAATTTTTTTTATAAATTAATGATATGTACCCGTAGATTCTTGAAGAATATAACTTATAAATGCCTCATGAGTTTAGTTCAACTGCCGTACCCCGGCAGAACCCAAAATATAAAGCTTGTTTTACTCCCAATGTGTGTCAACAAAGTAAATGTAAACAAACACTACGTGGTTAAAACTATAATCTTAATATCATGGATAGTCAGTCCTTATATCCACATCTCTGTCTGTCAATTTGAGAGCAGTTACATTTCTCCAGGCCCATCCCTCAGCTTTTCACCGACAGGCGCAGGTTGGTGGCTTTGTTATTGTTTCAACTGCTAATTGCCTCTTTAAGCTCAAATGGGTACAACTTGGACATGTTTTCAAGTGGAATTTATGAGATGGGTCTAAGCCTTTTCCAAGGGACTCTTCGCAGTTAGTTGGTACTAACCAGGTTTCTCCCAAGAGAAGACATTCAGACAGCAAAAGGTTTTCACATTACATTAGTAACCATAATATCCGTGCCTTCAGAAAGCATATTTACTCCTTGCCGTTTTCCACATTTTGTCGTGTTACCACCTGAAATGTAGATTTGGAGTCGCATAATACCGCATAATGTCAACGGGAAATTTTGCTTGCAGAACATTTTTGAAATGAAAAAACTTTTTTAAGCTGAAATGTCTTGAGTCCATAAGTATAAGATAAGTATTCAACCCCTTTGTTATGGTACGTCTAAATACGTTCAGGAGTAAACATGTGCTTAACAAGTCACATAATAAGTTGGAGTCACTCCGTGTGCAATAATAGTGTTTAACATGATTTTTGAATGACTACCTCATCTTTATACCCCCCCCACACATACAATTATCTGTAAGGTCCATCAGTCGAGCAGGGAATTTCAAACACAGATTCAACCACAAAGACCAGGGAGGTTTTCCAATGCCTCGCAGAGAAGGGCACCTATTGGTAGAAAAAAGGCAGACGCTGAATATCCCTTGGAGCATGGTGAAGTTATTAATTAGGCTTCATTAATTATGTATTTATTCATTTGGATGGTGTATCAATATACCCAGTCACTACAAAGATTTTTAAATGTTTTATGTATTTAACCTTTATTTAACTAGGCAAGTAAGTTAAGAACAAATTCTTATTTACAATGACGGCCTACCAAATGGCAAAAGGGCTCCTGAGGGGACTGGAGCTGGGATTAACAATTTAAAATAAAATACAAATATAGGACAAAACACACATCACAACAAGAGAGACACCACAACACTACATAAAGAGAGACACCACAACACTACATAAAGAGAGACCTAAGACAACAACATAGCAAGGCAGCAACACATGAAAACACAGCATGGCAGCAGCACAACATGGCAGCAGCACAGAACATGGTAGCAACACAACATGGTAGCAACAACATGGTAGCAGCACAAAACATGGTACAAACACTATTGGGCACAGACAACAACACAAAGGGTAGAGACAACAATATATCACGCGAAACAGCCACAACTGTCAGAAAGAGTGTCCATGATTGAGTCTTTCAATGAGATGGAGATAAAACTGTCTAGTTTGAGTGTTTTTTGTAGCTCATTCCAGTCGCTTGCTGCAGTGAACTGAAAAGTAGAGCGACCCAGGGAAGTGTGTGCTTTGGGGACCTTTAACAGAAAGTGACTGGCAGAACGGGTGTTGTATGTGGAGGATGAGGGCTGCAGTAGATATCTCAGATAGGGGGGAGTGAGGCCTAAGAGGGTTTTATAAATAAGCATCAACCAGTAGGTTTTGCAACGGAGATGACCAGTTTACAGAGGAGTATAGAGCGCAGTATAAACAGCATTGGTGGCAAATCTGATGGCCAAATGGTAAAGAACATTTAGCCGCTCAAGAGCAACATTACCTGCCTATCTATAAATTACGTCTCCGTAATCTAGCATGGGTAGGATGGTCATCTGAATCAGGGTTAGTTTGGCAGCTGGGGTGAAAGAGGAGCGATTACGATAAAGGAAACCCAGTCTCAGCTCCTTAGCCTGGAGCTTTGATATGTGCTGAGAGAAGGACAGTGTACCGTCTAGCCATACCCCCCAAAAGAGCAAGAGGGTAAGTAATAATATGGGAATGAGGTAGTTGGGTGTGCTATTTACAGATGGGCCTGTGTACAGGTACAGTGATCGATAAGGTGCTCTGACAGCTGATGCTTAAAGTTAGAGAGGGAGATATAAAACTCCAGCATCAGAGATGTTTGTAATTCGTTCCAGTCACTGGCAACAGAGAACTGGAAGGGAAGGCGGCCAAAGGGGGTGTTGGCTTTGGGGGTGACCAGTGAGATATACCTGCTGGAGTGAGTACTATGAGTGGGTGTTGCTATGGTGACCAGTGAGCTGAGATAAGGCGGAGCTTTACCTAGCAAAGATTTACAGATTACCTGGAGCCAGTGGTTTTGGAGACGGATATGTAGTGAGGGCCAGCTAACGAGAGCATACAGGTCACATTGGTGGGTATTTTCGGCAGCATGAGTGAAATTTGTTGCGAAATAGGAAGCCGAATCTAGATTTAATTTTGGATTGGAGATGCTTAATGTGAGTCTGGAAGGAGACTTTACAGTCTAACCAGACACCGAGGTATTTGTAGTTGTCCACATATTCTAGGTCAGAACCGTCCAGAGTAGTGATGCTAGTCGGGCGGGAGGGTGCGAGCAGCAATTGGTTGAAGGGGATGCAGTTAGTTAGAATTTAATAGCAGTTGGAGGAGTGGTGTATGGTGTTGAAGCTCATTTGGAGGTTTGTTAGCACAGTGGCCAAAGGGAGGGAGGTTAAGGTTAGTGAAAGCTTGCTGGACACTAAGACAGCTTTGTTGTAGAGTATTTAACACAACATCTGAGGAGGTGCTAGCTGAGTATAAGATTGTATCATCTGCATATAAATGGATGAGATAGCTTCCTACTCCCTGAGCTATGTTGTTGATGTAAATTGAGAAGAGCGTGGGGCCTAGGATCGAGCCTTGGGGTACTCCCTTGGTGACAAGCAGTGGCTGAGATAACAGATGTTCTGAAGTTTAAGGAGTTTAAGGAGCTCCTCGGACTCAGTGACTGCCTGCAGGGAGAAACTTTGTAGCGGGGCGGTGGGAAAAAAGGGGGAAAATGGAGGAGAATAAAAAGGGAGGAGCATCGGGGATAGTTGAGCAGCTGTGAGGAGGAGGGTTTATTCTCCAGGTCTTTAACTGTTTTCCAGAAATTCTTGGGTTAGGACCCACAGAGAGAGAACTACTCCTTAAAGTAATTAACTTTGACCTTTCAGATCCCCAGAGTGCACTTATTTCTCATTCGCCAAATTTACTTTTTGAGGTGGAGTAACTCTGCCAGATCACAGTCGAACCAGGGGCTGAACTTGTTTTTAACCTGTTTTGTTAACAATAGCACTGAAAATATCCAAAGGGAAGGTTCAAGTGTCTTCGACAGAGGGGATCGAGCTGATTCTATACCATTTTACAAAGGCCAGGTCATGAAGGAAGAATTGCTCATTAAAGTTTTTTAGCAAGTGTCTATGACAAATCAGGACAGGTCATTTCACTGAGCAGCCATTACGAACGCATGCTGTAAAACAGGGGATCACTAAGGTCATTACAGAAAACAGACTGATACCTATCAGGATTATTTGTAAGGATAACATCAAGGAGAGTAGCATTTTCTGGGTGTTTGGAGTCATACCTTACACAATTGGTAATAATCTGAGAAAGATTTAGGGAGTTTCATTGCTTTAGGACTTGGTCAGTTGGTTTAAGCATGTCCCAGTTTAGGTCACCTAGCAGGACAAATTCAGACTTAGTGTAAGAGGCCCGGTCACCTAACTCAGTTGCCGGAGAGGAAGGAAACTACTCAGGGATTTCAACATGAGGCCAATGGTGACTTTAAAACAGTTACATAGTTTAATGGTTCACCCATGACTGCGTGGCCACACACTCCTCCAACTCAATCATCAAGTTTGCAGACGACACAACAGTAGCGGGCTTGATTACCAACAATGACGAGACAGCCTACAGCGAGGAGGTGAGGGCCCTGGTAGAGCGGTGCCAGGAAAATAACCTCTCACTCAACGTCAACAAAACGAAGAAGCTGATCGTGGACTTCAGGAAACAGCAGAGAGCGCACGCCCCTATCCACATCGACAGAACCGCAGTGGAGAAGGTGGAAAGCTTCAAATTCCTCGGCGTACACACTTTTACAGATGCACAATTCAGAGCATCCGTTTGGGCTGCATCACCGCCTGGTACAGCAACTGCACCGCCCGCAACCGCAGGGTACTCCAGGTGGTGGTGCAGTCTGCCCAACGCTTCACCGGGGGCACATTGCCTAACCTCCAAGACACCTACAGCACCCGATGTCACAGGTAGGTCGAAAAGATCATCAAGGACAACAACCACCCGAGCCACTGCCTGTTCACCCCGCTATCATCCAGAAGGCGAGGTCAGTACAGGTGCATCAAAGCTGGGACCGACAGACTGAAGTCTCAAGGCCATCAGACTGTTAAATAGCCATCACTGTAAAACCAATAGCCGACTACCATCCAGCTACTCAACCCTGCACCTTAGAGGCTGCTGCCCCATATACAGAGACATGGAATCACTGGTCACTTTAAAAGGAACACTAGTCACTTAAATAATGTTTACATACTGCTTTACTAATCTCATATGTATATACTGTATTATATTCTACTGTATTTACCCATCTCATATGTATATACTGTATTATATTCTACTGTATTTACTAACTAGTCACTGTAATAATGTTTACATACTGCTTTACCAATTTCATATGTATATACTGTATTCTATTCTACTGTATTTACTCAAAGCCTCTCCGACATTACTCATCCTAATTTATATATTTCTTAATTACATTATTTTACTTTTAGATTTGTGTATTGTTGTGAATTGCTAGATAGTACTGCACTGTTGGAGCTAGGAAAACAAGCAATTCACTACACCCGCAATAACATCTGTTAAATATGTGTATGTAACCATACATTTGATTTGATTTGATAGGAGAAAACTGAGTCTGGATCAACAACATTGTAGTTACTCCACAATACTAACCTAAATGACAGAGTGAAAAGAAGGAAGACTGTATAGAATACAAATATTCCAAAACATGCATCCTGTTTGCCACAAGGCACTTAAGTAATACTGAAAAAAATGTGGCAAAGAAATTACATTTTTGTCCTGAATACAAAGCGTTATGTTTGGGGCAACTCTTCATATTTCCAAGCATTGTGGTGGCTGCATCATGTTATGGGTATGCTTGTGATCGACAAGACCTAGGGAGATTTTTTGGGATAAAAATAAATGGAATAGAGCCAGAGGATGAGAGGACAGGCAAAATCCTAGAAGAAAACCAGGTACAGACACTGTGAGACGAATCCACCTTTCAGCAGGACAATAACCTAAAACACAAGGCCAAATCTACACTGGAGTTGCAGTTTTGACTTAAATAGACTAGAAAATCTATGGCAAGACCTGAAAATGCCTGTCTGGCAATGATCAACAACCAACATGACAGAGCTCGAAGAATTTAAAAAAAGAATAATGGGCAAATATTGTACAATCCAGATGTGCAAAGCTCTTAGAGACTTATCCAGAAAGACTCAGTGTTTCAAACATGTATTGTCTCAAGGGGGTGAATACTCATCTAATCAAGATATATTAGTGTTTTAATTTTCATAAATGTTTTATAAATGTTAGAATCTTTCTTCCACTTTGACATGACAGAGTATTTTCTGTAGATTGTTGACCAACGATTACAATTTAATCCAGATGAATCCCACTTTGTAACACAACAATGTGTAAATACTTTCTGTAGGCCCAGTGAACATATCATTCAATGTAAAAACATATTCTTATATAAATACCATAAGTATGTAATAACAAATTGCTCAAACAAGCCATTTTGGAGAATTGTAACCCTTATGAAGAAATAGCCTAATTCAACACGTGCAGTGATTACTATACTTGAGTTGCAAATGTAAAGGGGAAGGAAGTCTTGACATGCTAAGAAGCAACAGGTTTATGGATTGAGTATCTATGGATTGAGTATCTATGGGTTGAGTATCTATGGGTTGAGTATCTATGGGTTGAGTATCTATGGATTGAGTATCTATGGGTTGAGTATCTATGGGTTGAGTATCTATGGGTTGAGTATCTATGGCTTGAGTATCTATGGGTTGAGTATCTATGGGTTGAGTATCTATGGGGTGAGTATCTATGGATTGAGTATCTATGGGTTGAGTATCTATGGGTTGAGTATCTATGGGTTGAGTATCTATGGGTTGAGTATCTATGGGGTGAGTATCTATGGGTTGAGTATCTATGGGTTGAGTATCTATGGGGTGAGTATCTATGGGTTGAGTATCTATGGATTGAGTATCTATGGGTTGAGTATCTATGGGTTGAGTATCTATGGGTTGAGTATCTATGCTAAATGGTCCAAATGGGAATGATTTGTCAGTTCATTTTAAACCAACGTCTGACCAATGGTGACAGACATTCTCCAAATATAAAGCAAAACAAATACTGTTTCTTTACAGAAATCAGTTTTGCTCATTATTCACACAAGTCGTATTGTTATGGTTACTGTAAAACCAAACTCCTAGGCACACATCACAAAACCCCTTTCAGATGTGTTCCTTACTTTTGTTCATTAATCATTTGGAGAACCCGCCGGCGCTATAAGATTAATTATTTCAAGGATTAAATGATTTTGTATCATGTTATGACAGCTTTTTTACACTTTAGTTGGCCCGTTTCCATGGAAATCTTTTTTTTGGGGGGGGGGACTACACCTCTCCGTTGGGCCTCCACACACCTGACAAAACATTGGCACTGATGAGTCAAACAGCAGCAGCAATAGGAGCCAGTGTCCCGAATGGCACCAATTTTCCCTACACAGGGTCCTGGTCAAAAGTAGTGCACTATATAGGGAATAGGGCTCTGATCTATAGTAGTGCACTATATAGGGAATAGGGCCCTGGTCTAAAGTAGTGCACTATATAGGGAATAGGGCTCTGGTCTATAGTAGTGCACTATATAGGGAATAGGGTGCCATTTGGCATGCCGGCAGTGTGTGAAACCTTCATCGGGTCAACACCAAGTTAAGAGTCATCCTGAAGGCAGAAAACAAGCCACTGAGAACCTCTCCTTCTTCTGTGGTTGAGAGTGTTAGTGTGTACCACCTGAAGGAAAGGACAGGGGCTTTGTTCATTTTCATCTGGTACCATTTTACAGGTTAAAACAGCGCACAAATACTTTTGTTGGATCAGATGTATATTTACATTGATAAATGTGTGTTTTTCCCTCAAACAGCAGACGTATCATTGTACTGCACTGTAGGGCATGTGTATCAACAGTACAGTTGAGGTCTTGGGAGGGGAAATGCTCTGGTCAGTAAAACATTGAGCCCATCCTGTGAACTGTATAGGATGTGTCCCAACACGAACAGAGACATTTCTGTTTTGTCTCAACACAACTCATTAAAAGTAACTCACGTCAACACTGATAATGATCTTTTAGATTCTCTGAGGTCATACAGCCATATAGCATCGTCAGTCATGGATTGGTTTTCCCAAAAGACCTTTCGGCCTTCTGGTGTCCATCATTTACCCCACAGATAACATGACGCACATAGAAATACAAAGAAACTGGAGACTTCAAATGCATCAAAGCAATATTGTGAATGGCCTCTTCAAGTTGGTACGGAAATAGTAGTTTGAGAAACCAAATCAGTGCAGATGTTTCAAACTAAAGAAGGAAATCCACATGGACAAACATATCATGTGGGTAGGTAAATGGCAACTCCCAAGAAATATACACTACCGCTCAAAAGTTTGGGGTCACTTAGAAATGTCCTAGTTTTTGATAGAAAAGCACACTTGTTTTGTCCTTCAAAATCACATCAAATTGATCAGAAATACAGTGTAGACATTGTTAATGTTGTAAATTACTATTGTTGCTGGAAATTGCAGATTTTTTTATGGAATATCTACATAGGCCCATTATCAGCAACCATCCCTCCTGTGTTCCAACGGCACGTTGTGTTAGCTAATCCAAGTTTATAATTTAAAGGCTAATTGATCATTAGAAAACCCTTTTGGAATTATGTTAGCACGGCTGTGCATGGCTGTGTGCTCGATTTTAAACACCTGTCAGCAACAGGTGTGGCTGAAGTAGAAGAATCCATTCATTTGAAGGAGTGTCCACATACTTTCGATAGAAGGCATGAGGTTCCCTTTTGAAACCGATGGGGAGGAGTCGGGAGTGTGATCAGCTGACCATTAAAGAGTTTCTATTGGCTGCCTGCCATTATGCAAATGAGAGTAAAGAGCAGAAGTGGAGCATCCATTCTTACGTCTCAAAGAATGTTTACTATTCCTAATATGTCCCTGGGTACCTCCCAAATGCAACCCTACTCACTATATAGTGCACTACTTTTCTTCATAAGTAGTGGACCTGAAAGGGAATTGAGTGCCATTAGGACCTAGGCCCTGAATCGCCCCTGTGTGTGGTAACAGAAACCCAGGTTCCTTTACAGAGAGAGAGGGCCAGGCCAAGTGGGGGCAATTAAAAACCAAACGGCCACTCTGATTGAACAGGATTTAGCCGACCATGATGCACTGGGTCGGGGCCTCACCTTGTTTGTTCTGGATGGTGAATAGAGAGTGGTGGGGGGGAGACAATCCCCTAACCAATTGTGCGTGTGTTTTGCATTATTTGTAAGTTATTTTGTACATAATGTTTCTGCCACCGTGTCTTATGACCGAAAATATCTCGATATCAGGACATTGATTTTTAATTTTACTCCACACTCAGAGACGTGTACAAAGCCCTCCCTCGCCCTCCATCTGGCAAATCTGACCATAATTCTATCCTCCTGATTCCTGCTTACAAGCTAAAACTAAAGCAGGAAGTACCAGTGACTTCGTCAATAAAAAAGTGGTCAGATGAAGCAGATGCTAAGCTACAGGACTGTTTTGCACAGACTGCAATATGTTCTGGGATTTTTCCAATGGCATTGAGAAGTACATCACATCAGTCACTGGCTTCATCAAAAAGTGCATCGATGACGTCGTCCTCACAGTGACCGTACATACATACCCCAACCAGAAGCCATGGATTACAGGCAACATCCACACTGAGCTAAATGATAGAGCTGCCGCTTTCAAGGAGTGGGACTCTAACCCGGAAGCTTATAAGAAATCCCGCTATGCCCTCCGACGAACCATCAAACAGGCAAAGCATCAATACAGGACTAAGATCAAATCGTACTACACCAGCTCTGACTTTTGTCAGATGTGGCAGGGCTTGCAAACCTTTACAGACTACAAAGGGAAGCACAGCCAAGAGTTGCCCAATGATACGAGCCTACCAGACGAGCTACATTACTTCTATGTTCGCTTCGAGGCAAGTAACACTGAAACATGCATGAGAGCGTCAGCTGTTCCGGACGACTGTGTGATCACGCTCTCCGCAGCTGATGTGAGTAAGACCTTTAAACCGGTCAACATTCACAAGGCCAGACTGATTACCAGGACGTGTACTGCGAGCATGCACTGACCAACTGGCAAGTGCCTTCACTGACATGTTCAACCCGTCTCTGACTGAGTCTGTAATACCAACATGTTTCAAGCAGACCACCATAGTCCCTGTGCCCAAGAACGCGAAGATAACCTGCCTAAATGACTAACGACCCATAGCATTCACGTCTGTAGCCATGAAGTGCTTTAAAAGGCTGGTCATGGCTCACATCAACATCATCATCCCAGAAACCCTAGACCCACTCCAATTTGCATTCTGCCCAAACAGATCCACAGATGATGCAATCTCTATTGCACTCAACACTGCCCCCTCCCACCTGGACAAAAGGAACACCTGTGTGAGAATGCTGTTCATTGACTACAGCTCAGCGTTCAACAACATGGTGCCCTCAAAGCTCATCAATAAGCTAAGGACCCTGGGACTGAACACCTCCCTCTGCAACTGGATCCTAGGATCCTGGTCCAAGGAGAGAACAAGGCACTCACAGCCAAGTTAAAAAATCGTCCAACGAAGATTCCAACATGGATTGTCTACTCAGGGAAAACAGGGTGATGAAGGAGTCGCTACTAGACATACAAAGTCATAACATGTGTGAAAATCGAATGTTTTCTGGGATTCCTGAGGACGCATCCAATAATCCAGAGGGCGCGATCAGAGAATTCATTCAATCTGCCTTGAAACTTCCTATAGAGACTGTAAACAAGGTGGCTTTCCACCAAGTACACAGACTTGGAGCTCGGAGCGACAAGACCAAGGGTCCTCGACCGATCATGGCAACATTTTAACACTACCAACAAAAGGAGAGGAAGGAGCTTAAAGGGACCAAATTCGGTCTGAATGACCAATATCCAAGGGAGATAAACAAACATCGCAAGAAACTGTACCCGGTACAGAGGATGCTGTTCATAGACTACAGCTCAGCGTTCAACACCATAGTGCCCTCAAATCTTATCAATAAGCTAAGGACCCTGGGACTAAACACCTCCCTCTGAAACTGGATCCTGGACTTCCTGACAGGCCACCCCCAGGTGGTAAGGGTAGGCAACAACACATCCGCCACACTGATCCTCAACACGGGGGCCTCTCAGGGGTGCGTGCTCAGTCCCCTCCTGTATTCCCTGTTCACTCATGACTGCACTGCCAGGCACGACTCCAACACCATCATTAAATTTGCCGATGACACAACAGTGGTAGGCCTGATCACCGACAACGACGAGACAGCCTATAGGGAGGTGGTCAGAGGCCTGGCCATGTGGTGCCAGGACAACAACCTCTCCCTCAACGTGATCAAGACCAAGGAGATGATTGTGGACTACAGGAAAAATAGGACCGAGCACGCCCCCATTCTCATCGACGGGGCTGCCGTGGAGCAGGTTGAGAGCTTCAAGTTCCTTGGTGTACACATCACCAACGAACTATCATGGTCCAAACACACTAAAACAGTCGTGAAGAGGTCCACGACAAAACCTTTTCCCCCTCAGGAGACTGAAAATATTTGGCATGGGTACTCAAGTCCTCAAAAGGTTCGACAGCTGCACCATCGAGAGCATCCTGGTATGGCAACTGCTCGACAGAGGGCAGTGCATATGGCCCAGTACATCACTGGGGCCAAGCTTCCTGCCATCCAGGACCTCTATACCAGGCGGTGTCAGAGGAAGGCCCTAAAAATGGTAAAAGACTCCAGCCATCCTAGTCATAAACTGTTCTCTCTGCTACCGCACGGCAAGCGGTACCGGAGCGCCAATTCGAGGTCCAAAAGGCTTCTTAACAGCTTCTACCCCAAGCCATAAAACTCCTGAACAGCTCATCAAAGGGCTACCCAGACCCCTCTTTTACACTATTGCTACTCTCTGTTATTATCTATGCATAGTCACTTTAACTCTACCTACATGTACATATTACCTCAATTACCTCAACTAACTGGTGCCCTCCGCACATGGACTCTGAACCGGTACCCGCTGTATATAGCCTCACTATTGTTATTTTACTGATGCTGTTTAATTCTTTATTTTCTATTGTTTTACTTAACAATTATTCTTCTTAAAACTGTGTTGTTGGTTAAGGGTTTGTAAGTAAGCATTTCACTGTAAGTTCTTCACCTGTTGTATGCCTGTAGCCGACTTCATTAGTGTTTACTAAGTACATTGTATTTCTGTCCTGTCATCAAACAGTTACTCCATCACACCAACATTTTAGTCTAATCTTTACAAATACATTCCTGTTGTTAACCTGAACAAAGACATGATGAAAGGAGCCACTGTTCTCAACGAATGAATGGCTGTGATGTAAAGATCAGACAAACCACATCTTTAAAATAGAGCCTAGAATCAACAAGCAGAGGTGTGAACGGTTAGAAAAAGATGACTAGATTAGCTTTAGTTGAGAAACACCTCTCAATACAACATCCTCTTCTGTTTTCATGCCAGAACTCCATAGAGACCTGAGGTGTTTACACAGCCATTCCTCAAAGCGCTAGGTTTGAACATTTGTTCACAGAGAATATGTTAATATGTCACAGTGGAGAATCAAACTGTGATAATACGCAGCCGGCTTGAATTACACTGCAAGATTTCATTAACACCCGTGGTTGTCTCATTCATTTGTGTTTCCTCATTGAATATGCATAGGGGGGGGGGTCCATGGCAGGTGGGTACCATCCTCCAGTGATCAAACTGTCAGGGATGCTCAGGAGCAGATGTGAGGGGTACAGGAACAGCAGAACTGGTTGAGGGAAAACATCATGGTGTTGGTCTGCTCAGGAAGGCCCAGTGTTGTTCAACTGTCCTGTTAAACCAGGACTACAAAAACTGTCCTGGCAGTAACCTCTTGGAGAGAGGGGTCAGACCTGTCAGAAGACCTCCTCTTGTGATGAACACACCAAGGTTGGAGGCTCTCTTCAATGAACCAAAGAGTTCCCTGGGAAAAAAAGTTTATTGAGGAAACCTGAGGTGTGTTCCAACAAGACATACCGTTTGAGAAGGTTAATAACTAAGGTAGTTTTACTTCGACCATGAACGTTCTCTAATGCAAGCTAACAAATCAAATCAAAATGTATTTATATAGCCCTTTGTACATCAGCTGATATCTCAAAGTGCTGTACAGAAACCCAGCCTAAAACCCCAAACAGCAAGCAATGCAGGTGTAGAAGCACGGTGGCTAGGAAGCACGGGTTCAGTCAGAAAAGTTAGTGTGCAGTGACGCTAGCGGAAGTGTCTGTTTCCTATGGCATTTGAGCCAATGGGCAGGCTCGGGGCAAAGCCATGTCAAGAGGCAACAGATGTGTATGATTGTCGGGGAAGGAAATACTTTACTTCCTGTGTACTCAAGACTCAAGGGAACTGCTCCGAAGTCAAGACACACACTGAACTGTTACTGAGCGTACCAATTCTGTAGCTGCTTCTGTTGCTACATCTCATTCATTCATGAGTAGTACAGATACAATTACTACATCTGTATGGTGTTAAGAGTTTGATGGATACAAGTGTAAAACAGATGTGATTTGTTTAGTGGAGAAGGAAGCAGAACAGTAAACAGTCTAATGATGTGGTGAGGCTTTTGTTTAGTAGATAAGGAAGTAGAACAGTAAACAGTCTAATGACGATGTGTTAAGGCTTTTAGTTAGTAGATAAGGAAGCAGAACAGTAAACAGTCTAATGATGATGTGGTGAGGCCTTTATTTAGAGGATAAGGAAGCAGAACAGTAAACAGTCTAATGATGATGTGGTGAGGCCTTTATTTAGAGGATAAGGAAGCAGAACATTAAACAGTCTAATGACGATGTGGACCCCAGGAAGAGTAGCTGTTGCTGTCGCAACAAGTAATGAGAATCCCAATAAGATACAAAATGTCCAAATGATTCAGTCCCAGGATCCTTAGCTTAGTGATGAACTCGGAGGGTACTATGGTGTGGAACGCTGAGCTCTAGTCAATGAACAGCATTCTCACGTAGGTGTTCCTTTTGTCCAGGTGAGAAAGGGCAGTGTGGAGTGGAATAGAGATTGCATCATCTGTGGATCTGTAGGGGCGGTATGCGAATTGGAGTGGGTCTAGGGTTTCTGGGATGATGGTGTTGATGTGAGCCATGACCAGCCTTTCAAAGCACTTCATGACGAAGGAGTAGGCTGTCCTTGTACATAAGAATGTGTTCTTAACTGATTCCATATCTGTTATTTCATAGTTTGATGTCTTCACTATTATTCACAATGTAGAAAATAGTAAAAATAAAGAAAAATCCTGGAATGACTTGGTGTGTCCAAATATGGTGCTGCACAACTTGACGGTCGGGAGTAGGCTACAGCATAAGTGGATTGGAGGATTCTAAATTAATATCTAAGGGGCATAACATTTCCACACGCTAATTGTGGTGTAATCAAACTTTCAGTTGAGCGTACTAGCTCTTTGCGAATTTACGAAAGCACCCAAATGTCCATTGACAACGCACAATGACTATACCATTTAGCTAAGCTAAGAATGACGGAAATAATCAAGTCAATAAACGTTGGGTAGTTAGATAGCCTATAGTTAATTTACAGTCAAGTTTGATGTATAACTACTAACGTTAGGTAGCTAGCTAACATACCATACATACTGCTGTATTGATATGCTATGGCCCTCGGAGTGTGGTGTCAGGAAAACAACCTCACACTCAACGTCAACAAAACTAAGGAGATGATTGTGGACTTCAGGAAACAGCAGAGGGAACACCCCCCTATCCACATCGATGGAACAGTAGTGGAGAGGGTAGCAAGTTTTAAGTTCCTCGGCATACACATCACAGACAAACTGAATTGGTCCACTCACACAGACAGCAGCGCCTCTTCAACCTCAGGAGGCTGAAGAAATTCGGCTTGTCACCAAAAGCACTCACAAACTTCTACAGATGCACAATCGAGAGCATCCTGGCGGGCTGTATCACCGCCTGGTATGGCAACTGCACCGCCCTCAACCGTAAGGCTCTCCAGAGGGTAGTGAGGTCTGCACAACGCATCACCGGGGGCAAACTACCTGCCCTCCAGGACACCTACACCACCCGATGTCACAGGAAGGCCATAAAGATCATCAAGGACATCAACCACCCGAGCCACTGCCTGTTCACCCCGCTATCATCCAGAAGGCGAGGTCAGTACAGGTGCATCAAAGCTGGGACCGAGAGACTGAAAAACAGCTTCTATCTCAAGGCCATCAGACTGTTAAACAGCCACCACTAACACTGAGTGGCTGCTGCCAACACACTGACACTGACTCAACTCCAGCCACTTTAATAATGGGAATTGATGGGAAATGATGTAAATATATCACTAGCCACTTTAAACAATGCTACCTTATATAAATGTTACTTACCCTACATTATTCATCTCATATGCATACGTATATACTGTACTCTATATCATCGACGGTATCCTTATGTAATACATGTATCACTAGCCACTTTATACTATACTATGCCACTTTGTTTACATACTCATCTCATTTGTACATACTGTACCCGATACCATCTACTGTATCTTGCCTATGCTGCTCTGTACCATCACTCATTCATATATCCTTATGTACATATTCTTTATCCCCTTACACTGTGTACAAGACAGTAGTTTTGGAATTGTTAGTTAGATTACTTGTTATTACTGCATTGTCGGAACTAGAAGCACAAGCATTTCGCTACACTCGCATTAACATCTGCTAACCATGTGTATGTGACAAATAAAATTTGATTTGATTTGATTTGATTTGTGGTTCGTAAGAACAGCGCAGCTAACAAATTGTCAGCCAACATAACGTGTAAAGGTAAGTTATTTGAAAAGTCATTACTTTATTACATTGAGTAGCAAGCTACCTCTTTGGTCGTTAGGGCAAATCTGGTCTGTGATAGGAGGAGGGGTTTTCACACCTAGCTCGGCTATTAGACTATTCTTTAGTAAAGGTGGAATGGTCTATTGTTCAGCTATTAGCCCCCCTCCCCAACTTGCAACAAATTGTTGTTACTCCCATCTCGTTCCTCGCCCTCTTCCACGCGACATTCTGCACCCGAGTGGCTCGCTTGTGGGCGTGCTGGCAGGATATGGCAGCACCTTCAGTCGGGCGTCAAGTATTCTGCAGAGCAAGTTTGTATGAAGGTCTGGTTATTCACAGGCAATATGTTATATACTATGAAGGTACATTTGTGTCTTTTTGTCAAGAGCAAAACTTTTTTTATTTTCAATCAAATATAATTGTTCCGAAAGCAACTTTTTTCGAAACAAAGGAAGTCATAGCGGACACCTACGAAGAAGGACTGTGTGATGATGGCATCTCAGGTAAGCAGCACTGGGCGTTCTTCTGTCCAACTTCTACATAGCTAGTAGTTAGCTCCTACGATTCAGTGTCGTTCATAACATTCTACTTACATACATACAGTAGAATGTTAATTAAATCATGCAATTATTATTCTCAACCCAACCAAAAGCATTTAGCTACAAACGCCTGTTCTCGCCATTTTCTGTTGAATTCATCTAACTTTCTTTCATGGCAACTCATAAGCAGGCCATGTTCTATTTGTTTCATAGTCGATATATAATCATATTTCATGACAGTGTAAAGGTTAGCTTTTTTTACAGAAGGATGAAAGAACACAATATGTCTGTCAGGGAATGCTATTCTGACATGTCAGATGAAGAGTTAGACCAGAAAGTCAGGGCCATTAAGGCGAGGATGCCCCATGCGGGCTTTAGAATGGTCAAAGGAAGTCTCAGAGCAATGGGCCATCGTGTACAATGGAGAAGAGTTATGGAGTCTTGGTAGCGTTTAGATGGTGCCCCATGCCGGCTTTAAGATGGGCCATCGTGTACAATGGAGCAGAGTTAGGGAGTCTTCGTAGCGTGTAGATGGTGCCCCATGCGGGCTTTAAGATGGGCCATCGTGTACAATGGAGCAGAGTTAGGGAGTCTTCGTAGCGTGTAGATGGTGCCCCATGCCGGCTTTAAGATGGGCCATCGTGTACAATGGAGCAGAGTTAGGGAGTCTTCGTAGCGTGTAGATGGTGCCCCATGCCGGCTTTAAGATGGGCCATCGTGTACAATGGAGCAGAGTTAGGGAGTCTTCGTAGCGTGTAGATGGTGCCCCATGCCGGCTTTAAGATGGGTCATCGTGTACAATGGAGCAGAGTTAGGGAGTCTTCGTAGCGTGTAGATGGTGCCCCATGCGGGCTTTAAGATGGGCCATCGTGTACAATGGAGCAGAGTTAGGGAGTCTTCGTAGCGTGTAGATGGTGCCCCATGCGGGCTTTAAGATGGGCCATCGTGTACAATGGAGCAGAGTTAGGGAGTCTTCGTAGCGTGTAGATGGTGCCCCATGCGGGCTTTAAGATGGGCCATCGTGTACAATGGAGCAGAGTTAGGGAGTCTTCGCAGCGTGTAGATGGTGCAGGTATCATTGCCAGAATGATACAGCTTCGTTGTATTGCTCGGCAAAGATACTCTGTTCCTGCTCCCCTGTCTCTCATCCACATTGATACAAATCAGAAATTGATAAAGTCTCCATCAAATCTAAGTAGTAATTTTATCTTTATTATTCTTACTTATTCATGGTCAAATGTTCAATGATGTATGAAATGGGAGTTGTTCTTCATCAATAGGTAATAGATAAATAACGAAGCAGGTTAATAGGTTAAACACTTCACTTTTAATTCCAATGCTTTCTTTCAAGATACAACATTGTCATCTTTGGCCGTATAGATGGATTTTCAAGGAAGGTAAATCTGTTATGTTGTTTGCATATTGCATATGTCCCATCACCTAATGAACAACCACAATACCAGTCTGGTGTAAAGCATATGTCCCATCACCTAATGAACAACTACAATACCAGTCTGGTGTAAAGAATATGTCCCATCACCTAATGAACAACCACAATACCAGTCTGGTGTAAAGCATATGTCCCATTACCTAATGAACAACTACAACACCAGTCTGGTGTAAAGAATATGTCCCATTACCTAATGAACAACCACAATACCAGTCTGGTGTAAAGAATATTTCCCATCACCTAATGAACAACCACAACACCAGTCTGGTGTTAATCTTTCTGGGTTGTATTGACGTATCGTACCACAACACCAGTCTGGTGTTCAGCTTTCTGGGCTGTATTGACGTATCGTACCACAACACCAGTCTGTTGTTAATCTTTCTGGGCTGTATTGACATATCGTACCACAACACCAGTCTGGTGTTAATCTTTCTGGGCTGTATTGACGTATCGTACCACAACACCAGTCTGGTGTTCAGCTTTCTGGGCTGTATTGACGTATCGCACCACAACACCAGTCTGGTGTTAATCTTTCTGGGCTGTATTGACGTATCGTACCACAACACCAGTCTGGTGTTCAGCTTTCTGGGCTGTATTGACGTATCGTACCACAACACCAGTCTGGTGTTAATCTTTCTGGGCTGTATTGACGTATCGTACCACAACACCAGTCTGGTGTTAATCTTTCTGGGCTGTATTGACGTATCGTACCACAACACCAGTCTGGTGTTCAGCTTTCTGGGCTGTATTGACGTATCGTACCACAATACCAGTCTGGTGTTCAGCTTTCTGGGCTGTATTGACGTATCGTACCACAACACCAGTCTGGTGTTCAGCTTTCTGGGCTGTATTGACGTATCGTACCACAACACCAGTCTGGTGTTCAGCTTTCTGGGCTGTATTGACGTATCGTACCACAATACCAGTCTGGTGTTCAGCTTTCTGGGCTGTATTGACGTATCGTACCACAATACCAGTCTGGTGTTCAGCTTTCTGGGCTGTATTGACGTATCGTACCACAACACCAGTCTGGTGTTCAGCTTTCTGGGCTGTGTTGATGCATCGTACCACAACACCAGTCTGGTGTTCAGCTTTCTGGGCTGTATTGACGTATCGTACCACAACACCAGTCTGTTGTTAATCTTTCTGGGCTGTGTTGATGCATCGTACCACAACACCAGTCTGTTGTTAATCTTTCTGGGCTGTGTTGATGCATCATACCACAACACCAGTCTGTTGTTAATCTTTCTGGGCTGTATTGACGTATTGTACCACAACACCAGTCTGGTGTTCAGCTTTCTGGGCTGTATTGACGTATCGTACCACAACACCAGTCTGGTGTTCAGCTTTCTGGGCTGTATTGACGTATCGTACCACAACACCAGTCTGTTGTTAATCTTTCTGGGCTGTATTGACGTATTGTACCACAACACCAGTCTGGTGTTAATCTTTCTGGGCTGTATTGACGTATCGTACCACAACACCAGTCTGTTGTTAATCTTTCTGGGCTGTATTGACGTATCGTACCACAACACCAGTCTGGTGTTAATCTTTCTGGGCTGTATTGACGTATCGTACCACAACACCAGTCTGGTGTTAATCTTTCTGGGCTGTATTGACGTATCGTACCGTACCACAACACCAGTCTGGTGTTAATCTTTCTGGGCTGTATTGACGTATCGTACCACAACACCAGTCTGGTGTTAATCTTTCTGGGCTGTATTGACGTATCGTACCACAACACCAGTCTGTTGTTAATCTTTCTGGGCTGTATTGACGTATCGTACCACAACACCAGTCTGGTATTCAGCTTTCTGGGCTGTATTGACATATCGTACCACAACACCAGTCTGGTGTTAATCTTTCTGGGCTGTATTGACGTATCGTACCACAACACCAGTCTGGTGTTAATCTTTCTGGGCTGTATTGACGTATCGTACCACAACACCAGTCTGGTGTTAATCTTTCTGGGCTGTATTGACGTATCGTACCACAACACCAGTCTGGTGTTAATCTTTCTGGGCTGTATTGACGTATCGTACCACAACACCAGTCTGGTGTTAATCTTTCTGGGCTGTATTGACGTATCGTACCACAACACCAGTCTGTTGTTAATCTTTCTGGGCTGTATTGACGTATCGTACCACAACACCAGTCTGGTGTTAATCTTTCTGGGCTGTATTGACGTATCGTACCACAACACCAGTCTGTTGTTAATCTTTCTGGGCTGTATTGACGTATCGTACCACAACACCAGTCTGGTGTTAATCTTTCTGGGCTGTATTGACGTATCGTACCACAACACCAGTCTGGTGTTAATCTTTCTGGGCTGTATTGACGTATCGTACCACAACACCAGTCTGGTGTTAATCTTTCTGGGCTGTATTGACGTATCGTACCACAACACCAGTCTGGTGTTAATCTTTCTGGGCTCTATTGACGTATCGTACCACAACACCAGTCTGGTGTTAATCTTTCTGGGCTGTATTGACGTATCGTACCACAACACCAGTCTGGTGTTAATCTTTCTGGGCTGTATTGACGTATCGTACCACAACACCAGTCTGGTGTTAATCTTTCTGGGCTGTGTTGACGTATCGTACCACAACACCAGTCTGGTGTTAATCTTTCTGGGCTGTATTGACGTATCCTGAAAATGACATCTGCTGCTTTAGATTGAACAGTCATATCTCAGTTAATGTTTTCATATCTACAAAAGAAAAGAGGCTGTTTTCTTTACTTTCAGAGTGCGAGCTGATCAAGGGGTCGAAAATGTAGATATTTCCAGATGTTCCCTGTCCGAGGAACAGGCCGTGGAAGCTTTATTGCTGACAAAAGTGTCCATAACCAGAGGTAATTAAACTGTTCTGTGTTCTTCTTCTCTCTTCCTCTCTGTCTGTCTTGTTGTGCATGGAACCTGTCTCACATGCATTAATTAAAAAAACCTTAAGATGTCAGCTGCTAATTTTCAGATTTTACACCACATAAACACAGCCATTTTCACTGGACTATCTGTTGCTATCTGTTGCTGCCAAGTCAGGATTTCCCTGGGGGTTAGCCTTGCAATAACCAAGTGGTGAGACACATAGGCCTCTATATTTAAATGTTTCAGGTACACTCAGATAGGTGTCTGCGTCGCATGCAGTCAGTAACCACTCACAGAGGTACACACAACTTGCATTTCTATAACCTCTGAATGCAATCCACCTCTTCTGTGTGTGATACGGGTTTCTACTTCGTCCGCGGGCAGATCTGCAGCATTTGACAGAGAGTTGGAATAATCACCCTTTAAGTACAGAGGCGAACCTGACACCTCACCAGTTGCGGCATATCGGAACGCTCCAAACACAATTTTTGTTTTTGCCTTAGCACTACACAGCTGATTCAAATGATCAAGTCATCATCAAGCTTCAAGTGGTATTCATGTCTAATAATAACATTATCTTCTATTGTTTTGTCCTCATGTGTCTGTTTTTCAGCATAAAGTACTCTGTAGCCACTTAGTGTGGACACCAGGTGAGACCACACACACACAATAACAGTCTCTCTCCTTCACTTCATCCCTCTCCCCCTTCTCCCTAAATCCTCTAGGTTATATCAGCTGTGTTGGTGAACCCCTCCTGCATCTAAACTGGCTACATAGAGGACACAGCATGATCAGAGGTGAGAGGTCACTTGGTCGGGTCAACAGGAAGTGTTATTAAAGAGATGCTTTACATTGAAATACAGACAGAGATGTAGTAGTCCCAGAGTTAATGATCAAAGATCAGTTTGGCATTTCACCTCCTGATGATTATGATGACTAACAATGTAATACCTGGATAATGAACTTCTTTCAATAAAGCATTTCACATTCTACACTGGTTGAAATTAAGCATCTCATTGAAATACTATCCCGTGTCCTCAGATTAATGCAGATGAAGGGAGTTAGATACACATAGGTTTTTTTCTGTATATATGAACTACAAATCAGCCTTTACTTAAATAATGTGGTCTATTGTATAGTTACAATGTGTAATCATTGATGTCCCAGGAGCAGGAGTGGTAAACACTGTTTAAGTGGATAATTGTAATACATACATGCAGACACAGAATCATTCAAATACAGGAGTTTGATACACCTGGTATTGGATTTGACTGAAAAAGAATGTCTCCGAGATTTATACCTGAACCGCACCTTTATTTTCCAAGGAAGAGTACATGATCAGTGAATATATTCAATGTACAGGCTACACTGTGGGGATCTCATGCATGGTAATAACTACAGTACATGATCAGTGAATAATGACAGGCTGCAAGGTGGGGATCTCATGCATGGTAATAACTACAGTACATGATCAGTGAATATATTCAATGTACAGGCTACACTGTGGGGATCTCATGCATGGTAATAACTACAGTACATGTATATAGGACTTGCATCCTTGGCACAATAAAGTTATTATATTCTACTCTATCCATAGGCTTCATTAATGCCATTCAGACTTGAAGTTGATACAACAACTATGATGGCTGAGGTTCATAGATAGGTTCTGAACTAATATTCATACCAAACGTTTTAGGGTCCATACACAGATCGGCTACATACTGTAGCTAGCTACACATCCATAGGCATACAGATATTTTTATCCTCCACTACACAATAACCAAGCAAATAATTAGCTAGCTATGTTACTTCAGCTGCATTGTAAGGCATTTGTACATTCAATTCTTAAGTAAATGCTTTAGCTAGCTAGATTCTTTAAATTCACTGTTTCCCAAGACGACAGCCTGGTTTGCTGGTTCTCAGGAGTCTCTAAAACATTAAACAACACGAATTACAATGTCATACTCATGTTATAACACCAGCTAGCTAGCTGGCTAATGTTAGCTAGTCAGCTAACTTGCTAAATAGCGATTTTCGTAAATTTACTTTATGACAAAAAAAATGCATGGTTGTTCGTCTCTACATTAACTAACATATTCCTCTCAATTGTACATGACGTCATAACAACTTATATCTGCTTCCCCCGTAGTGTTTTGTCAGCCATCTTTGCTGAAGAACGCCACCAGGCACGGGTGGCTCGCCTCAAAATTCATCATTGGAATCACTCAATATGATTGGTCAACTAAAGACCTTGGGACCCAAATGCATAATGAGTGCTCTAACGCCCCCTTGTGGTGGTCTGAAGCAATGAAGCTGTGACGCTGGGTACCTCTAAGTCCCACGGTGTAAGCGAGGAGGAACCACTGTACGGTCACTCTGGGGACGACATCATCGATGCACTTATTGATGAAGCCAATGAAAGATGTGGTGTCCTCCTCAATGCCATCAGAGGAATCCCAGAGCACATTCCAGTCTGTGCTAGAAAAACAGTCCTGTAGTGTAGCATCCGCGTCATCTGACCACCTCCGTATTGAGTGAGTCACTGGTACTTCCTGCTTTAGTTTTTGCTTGTAAGCAGGAATCAGGAGGATATAATTATGGTCATATTTGCCAAATGGAGGGCGAGGGAGAGTGTTGTATGCGTCTCTGTGTATGGCGCGCAATAGCTTGAGACTTCCTTAGATATCGTGCACCAGCTGTTATTTACAAAAATACATAGTCCACATGTCTTACCAGATGTCGCTGTTCTATCCTGGCGGTACATCGTATAACCAGTCAGCTGTATGTTGATATTGTCGTCGTTCAGCCACGACTCCGTGAAGCATAAGATGTTACAGTTTTTAATCTTCTGTGTAACTCATCGATTTTATTCTCCAAGGATTGCACGCTTGCAAGTAGAATGGAAGGAAGTGGGGGTTTATTCGATCGGCTATGAATTCTCAGAAGGCAGCCCGCCCTTCGGCCCCTCTTTCTCCGCCTCCTCTTCACGCAAATCACGGGGATCGGGCCTGTTCCCGAGGAAGCAGTATATCTTTCGCGTCGGGCTCGTCAGAGTCAAGAAAGGGGAAAAAAACGATTCTGCTAGTCCGTGGTGAGTAATCGCAGTCCTGATGTCCAGAAGTTATTTTTGGTCATAAGAGACGGTAGCGGCAACATTAAGTACAAAATAAGTTGCAAATAAATAAACAAAAAAACACAATCGGCTGGGGGCACGTAAAACGTCTGCCTTCTTCTCCGGGGGCCATCTTACTGGCTAGTGATGTTGCTGTTTGTTACTCATCTTGTTGGCTGAGGAAGAGTAAACGTGGACAGTTATTCTAACATCTTCATAGTGCACATCAGAACTCAGTAAGGACCGCACATCGTTGAATCCTGGACTTGCATGTTCTGTTAATATTTAACTACCATAATCTGTCATTCTGAGCACCATAGGTGGTAGTTCTAATCAGGGTCCGCATCCAATGCATATGGGTCCGGTAAATTAAAATGCTGCCGGTCAAATGTCCAGCGCCACATTTTCCTAACGGAAACCCTGGTATGTGCGTGCGTACTCTGTATGTGATGGCTCCTCTGACCACCACAGAGAGGGATCATTAGGAGCAGAAAGCTGCTAGCCCCAGCACCCCAGAGCAGAGCTCACAGCAGTAATTAATCACAGTAGGGATATAATAAAGAACAGCTTTTATCAGAATGGATTTCAGATGGCCTCCAGTGTAAAGCCTGATTTTTATATACAGCCCTCTGCTGGAGCCGTGTCAATAACAGGGGGGAAGCCGTTAAACTGCCCATCATATTCTGACATATTTTATATGGACACTGGCTGACTCCCAAATGGCACCCTATTCCCTATGTAGGACACGACTTATGATCAGGGCCAAAACTGGTCCCGGTTCCATGTCATGAATTTATCAGCTATGTCAGGAGTTCACCAGATGTCAGAACCTGGTGTTGGAACTGATTCAGGGAACAGAACAAAAACCTGAAAAAAACAAAAACATTTTGGAAAAGAATCAGAACCAGGAATGAAAGTGATCTATATTGTTCCGGAATAGAACCGTTATTGAAAAAGCAAGGGAACCAGTAAATAATGTTTGTTTTTTTATGTTCCAGGCATTTCTTTCCAGGCTCACAAACAAAAATGCAGCAGAGTGCCTATGCGAAGCCCTTACTGTAGAAACGTATTCCAGTGTCTGCCTGCCAGCTGAACATTTTTGTCAGTGTTTGTGCATGTGCAGGCTACCCGCCACTCCCCCTCCGAAGCTACAGTAGCCTACTGACGTTACAAGCGAAATTCAGAAATTTGGGAGAGAGAAGAATGGATTAACTTGTTCATTGCTATCTAAGGATATTATAGTTTCACATTATTATAGTTTATTATAGTTATTATAGTTTCACACGTTTCACATTGGATTTATTAACTAAAAAACTGCAATAAAAAAAATGTCATGTCAAGCTAAGTTTAAAAAAATTATTAAAAAAATGTATTTCAAAAAGGTTAAAAAGGAACAGAAAGGAACAATATAAACAATAACGTTTGGGAGGGAACAGAATGAAAAAGGTTATGGTTCTCAGGGTTTTAAAGTGAGACCATTTTACTCGCCTAAATATTTTGCTGTGCAACATATCATTTTTATTTATGAGCACCAGTGCAACTAGAAAAAAATTAAGGTTTCTAGCTTCATTACCTCAAATATGTTTCATTGTAAATTTCTTTGTGAGCGCCTACGTGCACACGTGCTCCTTGTAAAAAAAAAAAAGTAAGCGTAGAATCCTGGTTTTATTCAGAGCAAAACGATTGGAAAATAATTTTGGTTCCAACCCCTGGTCAGAACCCAGCTCTCTTAGGGGTTTGCCAGATGTTTTGTGGGTAAATCCATGTAAATCCAGTATTCACACCCTTGAGTCAACACATGTTAGACTCCCCTTTGGCAGCGATTACAGCTGTGAGTCTTTCTGGGTAATTCTCTATGAGCTTTGCGCACCTGGATTGTGCAACATTTGCCTATTATTCTTTTCAAAATTCTTAAAGCTCTGTCAAGTTGATCGTTGATCATTGCTATACAACATACATTTTCAAGCAGATTTAAGACAAAACTGTAACTCAGCCACTCAGGAACATTCACTGTCTTCTTGGTAAGCAACTCCAGTGTAGATTTGACCTCGTGTTTTAGGTTATTGTCCTGCTGAAAGGTGAATTCATCCCCCAGTGTCTGGTAGAAAGTAGATGACAAGCATACCCATAACACGATGCAGCCACCACTATAAAAATATGGAGAGTGGTACTCATTAATGTGATGTATTGGATTTGCCCCAAACATAACGCTTTGTATTCAAGACAAAAAGTTAAATGCAATGCCACATTTTCTGCAATATTATTTTAGTGCCTTGTTGAAAACAGGATTCATGTTTTGGAATATTTGTTTTCTGTACAGGCTTCCTTCTTCTCACTCTGTCATTTAGGTTAGTATTGAGGAGTAACTACAATGTTGTTGATCCATCCTCTGTTTTAGTAACCATTGGCTTTACGTAAAAATATTAACTAAACATGTAAAGTGTTGGTCCCATGTTTCATGAGCTGAAATAGAAAATCCCAGAAATGTTTCATACGCACAAAAAACGTATTTCTCTCAAATTTTGTGCACACATTTGTTTGCATCCCTGTTAGTGAGCATTTCTCCTTTGCCTAGTTAATCCATCCACCTGAAAGGTTTGGCCTATCAAGAAGCTGTTTAAACAGCATAATCATTACGGGATGGCAGGTAGCCTAGTGGTTAGAGCGTTGGACTAGTAACCGTAAAGGTCGCAAGATTGAATCCCCGAGCTGACACGGTAAAAGTCTGTTATTCTGCCCCTGAACAAGGCAGTTAACCCACTGTTCCTAGGCCGTCATTGAAAATAAAAATGTGTTCTAACTGACTTGCCTAGTTAAATAAAGGTAAAAATACAAATAAAATGAAATAACACAGGTGCACCTTGTGCTGGGGATAATAAAAAGCCACTTTAAAATGTGCAGTTTTGTCACACAACACAATGCCACAGATGTCTCAAGTTTTGAGGGAGCGTGCAATTGGCAGGCTGACTGTAGGAACGTCCACCAGAGCTGTTGCCAGAGAATTGACTGTTCATTTCTCTACCATAAGCCGCCTCTAACGTCGTTTTAGAGAATTTGGTAGGGGGAGGTGCTGAGAACTATTTCTGTCTGTAATAAAGCCCTTTTGTGGGGAAAAACTCATTCTGATTGGCTGGGCCTGGCTCACCAGTGGGTGGGCCTGGCTGCCAAGTGGGTGGGCCTATACCCTCCGAGGCCCACCCATACCTGCACCCCTGCCAATTGATGTGAAATCCATACATTAGGGCCAAATTATTTTATTTCAATTGACTTCTTTCCTTACGTTAACTGTAACTCAGTAAAATATTTAGCATGTTGTATTTATATTTTTGCTCGGTCTGCTAATACAGGACTAGTAAATGTCCATTGCACTACTCTGGTGAGATACACTATATACTGTTGTAAGGATCAACGCTGGAGACGAGAAGCGGGTACAGGGAGTGAACATTTAATCACCACGGAATACGGACCACGTCTGGACAGGGGAAACGGAAACGACAATAATGCTGACCCGGGGATGAAGCAGACAGATATAGAGAAGGCAATCAAAACGTGAAGGAGTCCAGGTGAGTCCAATGAGCGCTGATGCGCGTAATGATGGCGATAGGTTTGCGTAATGAAGGGCATCCTGGCGCCCTCGAGCACCAGAGCTGGAACAGGCGTGACAACTGTAGGTCTGCTAAAACAGGACTAGTAAAGGTTTACTGCACAACTTTTGTGAAAAAAATGTAAACAATGTATTTGAGTGTTTACCAGCATTTGTAACTCGAGTCTGATAATTATATATAATAATAATTACATAATAATAATAATAATTATTATAGTAATAAATCATAATAATTACAGATAATTATCTGTACAAAACAGTTAATCTGATAATACTTGTAGAACATGAAAATACTTGCTTGGTATACAGTTCCAGTCAAAAGTTTGGACACACTTACTCATTCTTTCATTCTGCAGCGATACGCATACCCCATCTGGTTTGCGCTTAGTGGGACTATCATTTGTTTTTCAACAGGACAATGACCCAAAACACACTTCCAGGATGTGTAAGGGCTATTTGACCAAGAAGGAGAGTGGTGGAGTGCTGCATCAGATGACTTGGCCTCCACAATCACCCGACCGAAAACCCAATTGAGACGATTTGGGATGAGTTGAATCGCAGAGTGAAGGAAAAACAGCCAACAAGTGCTCAGCATATGTGGGAACTCCTTCAAGACTGTTGGAAAATAATTCCAAGTGAAGCTGGTTGAGAGAATGCCAAGAGTGAGCAAAGCTGTCATCAAGGCAAAGGGTGGCTACTTAGAAGAATCTCAAATATAAAATACATTTGGATTTGTTTAAGACTTTTTTGGTTACTACATGATTCCATATGTGTAATTCACAGTTTTGATGTCGTCACTATTATTCTAGAATGTAGAAAATAGTAAAAACGAAGAAAACCCGTTGAATGAGTAGGTGTTTGACTGGTACTGTATGTTTTACAGTTTCTTGAAATACTTTGAAATGCAATGTATTTCTATGTGAAAATGTAAATGGTCTACTCATTCCTTTTTTGGTAGACACTCTTATGCAGGTCAATTTACAGTAGTGAGTGCATACATTTTCCTACTCATCCCCAATGGGAATTGAACCCACAACCCTTGCATTGCAAGTGCCATGCTCTACCAACTGAGCCCCATCATCACAAACCACTTGATGTCTCAATGTACTCAATTACTGTATTGTGCATTGTTTATCTCCATGATGATGGAAAGTCTACAGGTTCAAATCTAGATGACCAGCATATGTACAATATAGTAATTTACATTAAGTGGTTTGTAAGGATGGTAAATAATATGGTACAAAAGGTGATTGTTTTGCATGTTATTTGATCAAAAAACAAAAAAAATATTTCATTTGATGTGGATATTTTGTGTCTTTGCCCATAACTTTACACCTTTTAGATGTAAATGTTTGAGGACAGGGTTTTGTTCTGTCTGGATTCCATTAGAATGACATCACAGAGAAAAGGAGAGGCCAACAACTCTTACAATTACAACTATTGAAAGATACTGTTCTTAATTATACAACTACCTTTTTTTGGCCAAAGCTGAGAAGCTGAACAAAAATGTGTTCCTGCACTACTGCACTACTGCTAATACTAGTAAGGGAATACAGGTATGTAAAGGCCCAGTGCACTACTTTTGGGAACAAAATATTTTTCCCCAAAAAAACATTAGATTGTTGTACAGGGGAAACAGAAACGACAATAAAGCTGACACGGGGATGAAGCCTGGCTCACCTGGATTCGGTCTTATGTAGCAAAATGTGAAATTGTGTTTTTTACATTGGATAAAAGTAGAGACTCAGAGCTACAAAATGGTATATCATCCACTGTATTTGAGGAACAATGGGAAAGTGATTCTGCTTTGAAAATGTATCAACTTGTAAACTCACTTTTGAAAGAATTCACCTTTGAATGTTTTGGTATCTAATGAAGAGCTCTTCTTTGTCTACACCCATTCAGCATCGTTCACACCCTCTGAAGCTTTAGCCCCACCCATCTCGTTTTGCTCTCGGAGAGCACACTTGACAATCTGGCCGATGATTTGTTTACCTCTGGATAACATGAAAACAGCCTAACCAGCTCAGCTGGCAACAATTTCATTACGCTTTTTTGCAGACGTTTACTGACACCGGCCATATTCATTGGGTGTTGTACACATTTCACATAACGTTAGCTAATGATGCGGCCAGCTAACGTTAGCTAGTTAAACAACAGTGAACAAAGTGGAATCAATGCCACAGTGCTGGGAGCTAACCAACCATGTTCAGTATTAGCTAGCTAACATTAGGCTCTAACTAGAACAGCAAACGGCTCTGGGAAATGAATAATAACATCAGCTATGGAGCCAGCCAACTAACATTAGCTAGCAAATGGATCCCCATTAGCTAACTTAACACTGTAGCTTGAAATGAACCCACTTTCTGTCAAAATTAGAAAATGTGTAATATCTGAAAATGTAGCTAGCTAACGCTAGACTATCTTACCTGCATTCATCATCATGCATGATGGACACGTCTCCCTGTCAGGAATGCCATGCCACGGGTGCCCTTATTTTGAAGATGTAATCCGGAGACAGGTGTTTTCTCCTTAGCTTAGCTCCTTAGCTCTCTTTAGCTATCATACTCTAATTCCACTGATTTCAGAACTTCATCCTCCAGAAGGTGGAGAGCAGCACTTATGCAGCTCCACTACACAATACATTAAAAAGGCAAAGTTTTTTTTAAAGCCACGTTCAACAGGATTACCAACACAGACTGACCAGCTCAAATAGACAGAAGCCTTCTATTTGGCAGACCAATCCGAACTCCTCTCTCGGCATGTCCTGCCCACTTATTATCTCAGCCAGTCATGGTTAGTGGAAAGGTTGCTAGCTTTTTCAAAGGCTTAAACAACAAGGCTTGTAATTTACTTTTATTCGTATTTACAGATAGATAGCATACAAGTTTATTATTGAGGTACATGAAAGTTTACATGTTCGAGAAAAATTGCCTTTTGAATTACACCTAGTATCCTGAGTCGGGTCACATTTACGGGTATATATATATATATATATTAGAGGGCGACCGATTATGATTTTTCAAAACCAATACCGATTATTGGAGGACCTAAAAACAGCCTATACCGATTAATCTGACGATTTAAAAATATATATTTGCAATAATGTCAATTACAACAACACTGAATGAACACTTATTTTAAATTAATATAATACATAAATCAAATCTATTTAGTCTCAAATAAATAATGAAACGTGCTCAATTTGGTTTAAATAATGTAATAACACAGTGTTGGAGAAGAAAGTAAAAGTGCAATATGTGCCGTGTAAAAAAGTTAACGTTTAAGTTCCTTGCTCAGAACATATGAAAGCTGATGGTACTCTTCCTGGGGTTTATTATGGATCCCTATTAGTTCCTGCCAAGGCAGCAGCTACTCTTCCTGGGGTTTATTATGGATCCCTATTAGTTCCTGCCAAGGCAGCAGCTACTCTTCCTGGGGTTTATTAAGGGTCCCCATTATTTCCTGCCAAAGCAGCAGCTACTCTTCCTGGGGTTTATTATGGATCCCCATTATTTCCTGTCAAGGCAGCAGCTACTCTTTCTGGGGTTTATTATGGTTCCCCATTAGTTCCTGCCAAGGCAGCAGCTACTCTTCCTGGGGTTTATTATGGATCCCTATTAGTTCCTGCCAAGGCAGCAGCTACTCTTCCTGGGGTTTATTATGGATCCCTATTAGTTCCTGCCAAGAAAGCAGCTACTCTTCCTGGGGTTTATTATGGATCCCCATTAGTTCCTGCCAAGGCAGCAGCTACTCTTCCTGGGGTTTATTATGGATCCCCATTAGTTCCTGCCAAGGCAACAGCTACTCTTCCTGTGGTTTATTATGGATGATCATTAGTTCCTGCCAAGGCAGCAGCTACTCTTCCTGGGGTTTATTATGGATCCCCATTAGTTCCTGCCAAGGCAGCAGCTACTCTTCCTGGGGTTTATTATGGATCCCCATTAGTTCCTGCCAAGGCAGCAGCTACTCTTCCTGGGGTTTATTATGGATCCCCATTAGTTCCTGCCAAGGCAGCAGCTACTCTTCCTGGGGTTTATTATGGACAACCATTAGTTCCTGCCAAGGCAGCAGCTACTCTTCCTGGGGTTTATTATGGATCCCCATTAGTTCCTGCCATAGCAGCAGCTACTCTTCCTGGGGCGGCAGGGTAGCCTAGTGGTTAGAGCGTTGGACTAGTAACCGGAAGGTTGCAAGTTCAAACCCCCGAGCTGGCAAGGTACAATTCTGTCGTTCTGCCCCTGAACAGGCAGTTAACCCACTGTTCCTAGGCCGTCATTGAAAATAAGAATTTGTTCTAGTTAAATAAAGGTAAAAAAAAATAATAATAATAAAAAAAATTAAACAAATAAAAAATATATTAAAGCACTTACATTACATATAAAACAAAGACAAAAGGTTAGAACTAGCACACCTAATAATTAGTTAGATAAGCTGAATCAGGTTAGATTCAACTAGTGGTGGGGGGGGGAATTGATAGTTACATATCGCAAAACTATTTTGGGATGATATTTGACTGAAAGTATTGCTTTGTAAGAAAAATAATATATATATAATATTAGAACGTTTTCCTAGGTAGCGTCAGCTAGTGCTAGTCACTGTACCTGCGCCAAAATGCATATATTTTATCCTATAGCTTGTTCTCCATCTTCTTTTAAATAGTGAGCCAGCGTGATTTCTGCACTTTTATTTCCATGACTGATTAAAACAAATTCTATCACGATCTCTCCGCAGCAGACATACACTAAGTACACCATACATTAGGAACAATACCCTGGCATTCCCAGCCTTAGTTACAACTGGGGTTGGAGCAACGATCTACAGGAGGGTAGGTTTCCAGGGTTGAAGAGCCCTGCTCTGCACTTCTAGTCAGGGCCAGGACCTGTTCACATCCATCCTTCCAGTATAATGGATCATTGAATCTGCCTTCCCCCAAAAGAGAGACTTCTGCTCTGCTCCACGACCCAGCCAGAACAGTACTGGGCCAAACGCTATTCGTGCTGTGAAAAAAAACAACTTTACTTTACTTTGCTTAAATTACAATAATAGGATCTCTTTTTTCTCTCTCAACCTGCATGTTCAAATATACTAACATTTGAGAAATGGAATGTAATATATACTGGTCTGTTGGCCCGTACACCATAATGAAAGTCTTGGAGAAATCACACGGTGGTGAAAGTACAGCGGGCAGCACATATTTGGAGGCTGGGAGGGAGCTCACTGTGAAGGATTGCTGCTAGGTCATGGAGGCTTGGCCGGAGGCCTCAAAGTAAACACAGGTGTTGAGGAGGCAAGTGACTGGGGTTACCCCCATCCAGTAGCTAAAGAAACACTAACAGTCACGCTTGGAGAGGGAATAATACCTCGGACAAATAATAGCGAGAGACGAGCGTGTTTGAGTTTCCCTACGTCGACACATCTCTTATCAAGCCTCATTTGAGAGGATTAAACAAGCCTTTTGCCATTAGGGCTGTGGGTATTAGGACTAATGATGGGGCCTCAAACCAGGCTTTTCCACAAGTACATAGAGAAGACAGCCAAATAGAACAAATAGCCAGCTAGGCACCCCTGGGTGTAGTTACCCTTTAATTCCAGTGTGCACCTACTGTAGCAACAGGCTGTTGTTTAGCTGTGTTTATGTAGCACACGTGATGGTATAGTTTCCCAAACAAATACCCACTGGATTGATTCAAATAATCATGATATCGTTCTGGCAGGTAAGCTTAGGCTACTTTGTAGATAACATTTAATTGAGAAGGTTTTTGGGAAAGCCATTCTATCTACCAGAAGAGTGCTTTTGTTAGCATCATCGCTAATGGCTAAACAAAGTGGTAGACGCGCGCACCGAACACACAGGGGCATTCTCGTTGCCTCTTCAGAACACACACAGGGGCATTCTCGTTGCCTCTTCAGAACACACACAGGGGCATTCTAGTTGCCTCTTCAGAACACACAGGGGCATTCTCGTTGTCTCTTCAGAACACACACAGGGGCATTCTAGTTGCCTCTTCAGAACACACAGGGGCATTCTCGTTGTCTCTTCAGAACACACACAGGGGCATTCTAGTTGCCTCTTCAGAACACACACAGGGGCATTCTCGTTGTCTCTTCAGAACACACACAGGGGCATTCTAGTTGCCTCTTTAGAAATTTCAGGAACTGCATTAATGCATTCTGTTCATGTGTTATGATAAACTTGGGCAAATGAATGCATTTTAAATACATTTAGTTGATTCCCTACTAAGGTCAATACATTTTTGAATATTGTTGAATTCCGTTTTTAATGCATGGATTCTGTGAGGGCCCTAATGATCATATTTGGACCAGAATGACGATCTCCACTCCCTATTGTTCCTGCAGTGATGATTCACCATCTTCATCGAATGTTCAGATTCCGAGTGTTTAATAGTCACATGTACAGGGTTGCAGGTGCGATTGCAGGGTACAGTGAAAATCTTACTTACATGCTGATCAAACCCGACAAGCGCGTCTATCCGCGTGAACCACGGCGCGCACATTGATTTTGTTCACCCACACCAGAAGCAATCAGGACACGCAGGTTGAAATATAAAAACAAACTCTGAACCAATTATATGAATTTGGGGACAAGTCGACAAGCATTAAACATTTACGGCAATTTAGCTAGCTAGCTTGCTGTTGCCAGCTAATTTGTTCTGGGATTCAAACATTGTGTTGTTATTCTACCTGATATAATGAATGATATAATAAATATAATGCACAAGGTCCTCTACTCTGACAATTAATCCACAGATAAAACATTAAACCGAATTCCTTTCTCGTCATCTCTCCTCCTTCCTCAGGCTTTTTATTTTACTTCTTTGGACTTTATATGCCGGTTGGCAACTTTACGGTGCATTACTACAACCGACTGGTCAGTTCATCTTTTAATTACCAACGTGGGTACATGCTCCGAAAAAGACAATGAAGAGATGGGAGAAGCAGGACTTGCAGCTCTTTGAGTGTCACAAATAGAACCTATTTCTATTTCAGCAGACGCTCGCTGAGCAGTGTGGGATTGAATAACATGAATGTGTACATTTAGTGGTGAGGTCAGCATGTTAGTTCAACATGCAGGACTAGGTAAAACAAAATAATGAAAATGGTCATAAGAAAACAACAATGTAAATAGCACTATTACAGTGCATTCTGAAAGTATTCAGACCCCTTGACTTTGTCCACATTTTGTTACGTTACAACCTTGTTCTAAAATTGATTAAATCGTCCCCCCCCCCTCTCAACAGTCTACACACAATACCCCATAATGACTAAGCAAAAACAGGTTTTTAGAAATCTTATCAAATTTGATCGGGTTCAAGTCCGGGCTCTGTCTGGATCACTCAAGGACATTCAGAGACTTGTCCCGCAGACCCACACCTGCATTGTCTTGGCTGTGTGCTTACGGTCGTTGTCCTGTTGGAAGGTGAAACTTTGCCCCAGTCGGAGGTCATGAGCGCTCTGGAGGATCTCTCTGTACTTTGTGCCGTTCATCTTTTCCTTGATCCTGACTAGTCTCCCAGTCCCTGCCGCTGAAAAACATCCCCACAGCATGATGCTGCCACCACCAAGCTTCACCGTAGGGATGGTGCCAGGTTTCCTCCAGACGTGACGCTTGGCATCCAGGCCAAAGAGTTCAATCTTGGTTACATCAGACCAGAGAATCTTGTTTCGTATTGGTCTGAGAGTCCTTTAGGTGCCTTTTGGCAAACTCCATGCGGGCTATCATGTGCATTTTACTGAGGAGTGGCTTCCATCTGGCCACTCTAACATAATGGCCTGATTGGTGGAGTGTTGCAGAGATGGAAGGTTCTCCTATTTCCACTTAGGAATTTGGGTTCTTGGTCACCTTCTTGACCAAGGCCCTTCCCCACCGGTTGCTCAGTTTGGCCAGGCGGCCAGCTCTAGGAAGAGTCTTGGTGGTTCCAAACTTCTTCCATTTCAGAATGATGGAGGCCACTGTGTTCTTGGGGACCTTCAATGCTGCAGACATTTTTTGGTGCCCTTCGCCAGGTCTGTGCCTCGACACCATCCTGTCTCTGAGCTCTGCGGACAACTCCTTCGACCTCATGGCTTGGTTTTTGCTCTGACATGCACTGTCAACCTTATATAGACAGGTGTGTGCCTTTCCAAATCATGTATAATCAATTTGATTTACCACAGGTGGACTCCAATCAAGTTGTAGAAACATCTCAAGGGTGATCACTGGAAACAGGATGTCCCTGAAAGGGTATGAATACTGGAAATATAATTTTGTTTTTGTTTTGATTTTTTAATACATTTGCAAAATTTCTAAAAACCTGTTTTAGAAATGTCCTTATGGGGTAATGTGTTGATGAGGATTTTATTTTTACTTAATCCATTTCAGAATAAAGCATAACAAAATCTGAAAAAAGGGAAGGGGTCTGACTACTTACCAAATGCACAGTAATACCTAAATGTTTCAAGCAGACCACCATAGTCCCTGTGCCCAAGAACTCCAAGGTAACCTGCCTAAATGACTCATGACCCATAGCAATCACTTCTGTAGCCATGAAGTGCTTGAAAGGCTGGTCATGGCTCACATCAACACCATCATCCCAGAAATCCTAGACCCACACCAATTCACATAACACCCTAACAGATCCACAGATGACAAAATCTCTATCGCACTCCACAATGCCCTTTCCCCCTGAAAAAAAGGAACACCTACGTGAGAATACTGTTCACTGACTACAGCTCAGCGTTCAACACAATAGTGGCCTCAAAGCTCATCACTAAACTAAGGACCCTGGGACTAAACACCTCCCTCTGCAACTGGATCTTGGACTTCATGACGGCCGCCCCCAGGTAAGGGTAGGCAACAGATCCTAAAAAAGTTATACAGCTGCACCATCAAGAGCATCCTGATTGGTTGCATCACTGCCTGGTATGGCAACTGCTCGGCATCCGACTGCAAGGCGCTACAGAGGGTAGTGCGTACGGCCCAGTACATCACTGGGGCCAAGCTTCCTGCCATCCAGGACCTCTATACCAGGCAGTGTCAGAGGAAGGCTTCAAAAATGTATTCATTAATGATTGAACATAGGCGAATGGTATGCTCGGTAATGGAGGACGGGTCGCCCAGCATCTTAATCTCACAGAGACCACGCCACGTCTGCCTCTCTGTCGGCGTCTTTGCTTCCAACTCTCCGGTAGGACTCCCAAGCAGCGTGGCGCCTTGCGAAATAAGCTAGTCCATTGTTTTGCCGTCTCAAGGAATTTGGGGAGGACGGTGAGTACCCAGAGATTTGTATTCCAACAGTTCTACCCGGGTGTATGTAGTAATGCACAAAACAAACTGATAATTATTTTGGGAGAAAAACACTAGAAAACAGACAAAGAAAGTAGAAACCTGCCATGTTTAATCGGAGCTCGAGGCGAGGCACCCTCTGTCGGGGCCATTTTAGCCATCTTCTGTTTTTATAATTTATTTGCAGATAATGGCGAAAAGGCTAATAGTAGCCTATTCAAATTTGGGAGACAAATGAATGTCTCTCTCACCGATGCGATTCCGGAGGCTACAATGACTGACGAGACGAGAGTCATTCACTGTCTGGCAAGTCCCGACATCCTAGGAAAAGAAACCTAGGAAATCCTTTGGTTTACTGAATCAATAACATGGACATGTATCCACGGCAAAGAGACGTAGGAGATCGACTTTATTCAGTCAGTTCAACACCTTTTATAAACTACTCAACACTTGCTGTTCAGTTATAAATCACAGCACAGTAAATAGCCTACTATGCGCCACGATTCTGCATAGCTGGCTATGTGAAACACACAAAAGAAAATAAATTAAATTTGCCAAAAAACAATCGTTAGGCTAAGTCGTGGATTTCGACCATTTACCATTTCGACCATGGGACCTGCAAATTCACCAGCATCATGCTCTCTCCCTACTCCGTGTAAAGAAATTAGACTGCAACCAACCACAGCCCACACAAATGTATTTCCCTGTCATCTCTCACTTCGTGACTGAAAGGCACCTATCCTATCAGTGGGTTGCTAGAAGATGCATATTGTTCATTGTTCGGTTGGTGCCGCTGACTAAGGCCTCCAACTTTCTGATAGGAAACGATCAGAAAAGGATAGATGCTTTTCATCTGGCTTAATTCGAAGAAGAAACAAAGAATCACCATTTTTTAAAGGTAACAAAATGCACACATGTACACATACTCACAGGCAGTGGACTACCAGGTCACACTGGGAGAGATAAGAGAGGAAAAACAATCTGAGCTCTGCAAGACAGGAAGAGGAGAAAAACAAAAGTGTCTGTTTTCATGACCAGGAGACAGTGGAATGATTGTTGAGCTGAGCTCACAGCAGAGCTGGGGGGGAATCAGAGTAAAACAGCTGTCTCTCTCCACTCTCTCTCCTTCAGTTTGTTTACAGCCATTATAAACACTGCATTACCATGAAGGATGCTGTTTGCTCACCACCAGCCGATCCAAGACCCAGTCGTTGGACCTTCTTTCACTCCCCAGAACGATCTTCTGTTAAATTATTTATTTAGCAAATGGCTTCAGCATCTCTGGTGGTAACTAGCCTACACTCCACTATGACTCGACAACCCCGTGGCAACCCCTTCTAATTCTTGGCACACATTTGTTTCACCACCGTAGTTCGTTCGAAGTCCATGAAAATAAGCAGAGAAGTTTGAATAAAGAAATGTTAAGCGGAAAGAATGGGGGAATGTGTGGCAAAATTAACGTTATTACCAGCTCCCTCACCACGGGGTCCACCACAGAAACACAACACTGTCAAGTCCCAGCTCCCTCACCATGGGGTCCACCACAGTAATACAACACTGTCAAGTCCCAGCTCCCTCACCATGGGGTCCACCACAGTAATACAACATTGTCAAGTCCCAGCTCCCTCACCATGGGGTTCACCACAGTAACACAACAGTGTCAAGTCCCAGCTCCCTCACCATGGGGTCCACCACAGTAACACAACATTGTCAAGTCAGCAACGCTAAAACTGCAGAGACAAAAGATGTATGATGGGAAACTCTATGTTAATATAGAGGTTAGCGAGTAATAAACAGTTGGGTCGTAGATGTATACATGTTTGTCTCTTTAGGAGGAACTTGGTCATTTACAGGGCGCCTAAAACCGGCAGTGGTCAGCGTATTCACGGTCTGATTTTTGTCTCTTCGTTTCTATAAAAGTAGAAGAAGAAATACATGGTTACTTTGGACTGATGACCTCTGATAAGATGTAAACTGGTACCTCAGGCCTCAGTGAGTTCCACTGATAAGATGTAAACTGGTACCTCAGGCCTCAGTGAGTTCCACTGATAAGATGTAAACTGGTACTTCAGGCCTCAGTGAGTTCCCGCTGATAAGATGTAAACTGGTACTTCAGGCCTCAGTGAGTTCCCTCTGATAAGATGTAAACTGGTACCTCAGGCCTCAGTGAGTTCCTCTGATAAGATGTAAACTGGTACTTCAGGCCTCAGTGAGTTCCCTCTGATAAGATGTAAACTGGTACCTCAGGCCTCAGTGAGTTCCCTCTGATAAGATGTAAACTGGTACTTCAGGCCTCAGTGAGTTCCCTCTGATAAGATGTAAACTGGTACTTCAGGCCTCAGTGAGTTCCCACTGATAAGATGTAAACTGGTACCTCAGGCCTCAGTGAGTTCCACTGATAAGATGTAAACTGGTACCTCAGGCCTCAGTGAGTTCCACTGATAAGATGTAAACTGGTACTTCAGGCCTCAGTGAGTTCCCACTGATGACCACTGATAAGATGTAAACTGGTACCTCAGGCCTCAGTGAGTTCCACTGATAAGATGTAAACTGGTACTTCAGGCCTCAGTGAGTTCCCACTGATGACCACTGATAAGATGTAAACTGGTACCTCAGGCCTCAGTGAGTTCCACTGATAAGATGTAAACTGGTACTTCAGGCCTCAGTGAGTTCCCACTGATGACCACTGATAAGATGTAAACTGGTACCTCAGGCCTCAGTGAGTTCCACTGATGACCTCTGATAAGATGTAAACTGGTACCTCAGGCCTCAGTGAGTTCCCACTGATGACCTCTGATAAGATGTAAACTGGTACCTCAGGCCTCAGTGAGTTCCCTCTGATGACCTGTGATAAGATGTAAACTGGTACTTCAGGCCTCAGTGAGTTCCCACTGATGACCTCTGATAAGATGTAAACTGGTACCTCAGGCCTCAGTGAGTTCCCTCTGATGACCTCTGATAAGATGTAAACTGGTACCTCAGGCCTCAGTGAGTTCCCACTGATGACCTCTGATAAGATGTAAACTGGTACCTCAGGCCTCAGTGAGTTCCACTGATAAGATGTAAACTGGTACCTCAGGCCTCAGTGAGTTCCCTCTGATGACCTCTGATAAGATGTAAACTGGTACCTCAGGCCTCAGTGAGTTCCCACTGATGACCTCTGATAAGATGTAAACTGGTACCTCAGGCCTCAGTGAGTTCCCACTGATGACCTCTGATAAGATGTAAACTGGTACCTCAGGCCTCAGTGAGTTCCCACTGATGACCTCTGATAAGATGTAAACTGGTACCTCAGGCCTCAGTGAGTTCCCACTGATGACCACTGATAAGATGTAAACTGGTACTTCAGGCCTCAGTGAGTTCCACTGATAAGATGTAAACTGGTACCTCAGGCCTCAGTGAGTTCCACTGATAAGATGTAAACTGGTACTTCAGGCCTCAGTGAGTTCCACTGATAAGATGTAAACTGGTATCTCAGGCCTCAGTGAGTTCCACTGATAAGATGTAAACTGGTACCTCAGGCCTCAGTGAGTTCCACTGATAAGATGTAAACTGGTACTTCAGGCCTCAGTGAGTTCCCACTGATAAGATGTAAACTGGTACCTCAGGCCTCAGTGAGTTCCCACTGATAAGATGTAAACTGGTACCTCAGGCCTCAGTGAGTTCCCACTGATAAGATGTAAACTGGTACCTCAGGCCTCAGTGAGTTCCACTGATAAGATGTAAACTGGTACCTCAGGCCTCAGTGAGTTCCACTGATAAGATGTAAACTGGTACCTCAGGCCTCAGTGAGTTCCCACTGATAAGATGTAAACTGGTACCTCAGGCCTCAGTGAGTTCCACTGATAAGATGTAAACTGGTACCTCAGTCCTCAGTGAGTTCCCACTGATAAGATGTAAACTGGTACCTCAGGCCTCAGTGAGTTCCTCTGATAAGATGTAAACTGGTACCTCAGGCCTCAGTGAGTTCCACTGATAAGATGTAAACTGGTACCTCAGGCCTCAGTGAGTTCCTCTGATAAGATGTAAACTGGTACTTCAGGCCTCAGTGAGTTCCCACTGATAAGATGTAAACTGGTACCTCAGGCCTCAGTGAGTTCCACTGATAAGATGTAAACTGGTACCTCAGGCCTCAGTGAGTTCCCACTGATAAGATGTAAACTGGTACCTCAGGCCTCAGTGAGTTCCACTGATAAGATGCAAACTGGTACCTCAGTCCTCAGTGAGTTCCCACTGATAAGATGTAAACTGGTACCTCAGGCCTCAGTGAGTTCCTCTGATAAGATGTAAACTGGTACCTCAGGCCTCAGTGAGTTCCTCTGATAAGATGTAAACTGGTACCTCAGGCCTCAGTGAGTTCCTCTGATAAGATGTAAACTGGTACTTCAGGCCTCAGTGAGTTCTACTGATAAGATGTAAACTGGTACCTCAGGCCTCAGTGAGTTCCACTGATAAGATGTAAACTGGTACCTCAGGCCTCAGTGAGTTCCCACTGATAAGATGTAAACTGGTACTTCAGGCCTCAGTGAGTTCCCACTGTAGATGTTCAAAAGAAAGATGAAGTTTCACTCTAAACAGTTCAGTCACCTAAAACCTGCGATGAGACGAGGTAGAAAGGGAGATGGCCAGGTGGCAACTAGCCTGGTCAGTCATCACCTCATTTGACTGTATCAGGCCTATCCTGTCCTATTCTATACCTGCTATCAAACCCTCTCTGTTGCTATGAAACTAGGTTAGACTGAAGATTAAAACAGGTGTTTCTGCAGCCAAAAACAGTACATGCTTTCGTAGTAAAAGTCAAATACAGTAAGTAAGCAAATATGTGCAATGAACTAAATAAATAAGGGTCGGCAGGCCTACATAAAGAGCAGTTGTTGGTGCTGGGACTCTAAAGAGCAGTAGGAAGAATGTCCTGAGGCTGGTCCCCTCTCTGTTGTGGGTTCTGGGTCTCTAAAGAGCAGTAGGACGAATCTCCTGAGGCTGGTCCCCTCTGTTGTGGGTTCTGGGTCTCTAAAGAGCAGTAGGACGAATCTCCTGAGGCTGGTCCCCTCTGTTGTGGGTTCTGGGTCTCTAAAGAGCAGTAGGAAGAATCTCCTGAGGCTGGTCCCCTCTGTTGTGGGTTCTGGGTCTCTAAAGAGCAGTAGGAAGAATCTCCTGAGGCTGGTTCCCTCTCTGTTGTGGGTTCTGGGTCTCTAAAGAGCAGTAGGAAGAATCTCCTGAGGCTGGTCCCCTCTCTGTTGTGGGTTCTGGGTCTCTAAAGAGCAGTAGGAAGAATCTCCTGAGGCTGGTCCCCTCTCTGTTGTGGGTTCTGGGCTCTCTAGCTAAAACAAGCTTTGGACTTCATTAATTAAATAAACTATGTTGGATGATAAATAAATCAGCTTCTGATGTGAATATCTTGATACTTCGAAAATCAAATAAACAACCTGGTACGTTACAAATTCTAAGATTTTACTGAGTTACAGTTCAGAAAAGGAAATCAGTATATTTAAATAAATACATTAAATCAAATCAAATGTTATTAGTCACATGCGCCAAATACAACAGGTGTAGACTTTATAGCGAAACACTTACTTACGAGTCCCTAACCAAAAATGCAGTTGAAAAAAATACGGATAAGAATAAGAAATAAAAGTAACAAGTAATTAAAGAGCAGCAGCAAAATAACAATAGCAAGATTATGTACAGGGAGGTACCAATACAGAGTCAATGTGCCGGGGCAACGGTTAGTTGAGGTAATATGCACATGTAGGTAGAGTTATTACAGTGACTATAGATGACAACAACAGAGAATAGCAGCGGTGTAAAAGAGGGGGGGGGGGGGGTTGCAAATAGTCTGGGTAGCCATTAGATTAGGTGTTCAGGAGTCTTATGGCTTGGGGGTAGAAGCTGTTTAGAAGCCTCTTGGACGTACACTTGGCGCTCCGGTACCGCTTGCCGTGAAGTAGCAGAGAGAACCACTATGACTAGGTTGGAGTACTTGACCATTTTTAGGGCCTTACTCTGACACCGCCTAGTATAGAGGTCCTAGATGGCAGGAAGCTTGGCCCCTGTGATGTACTGGGCCGTTTGCACTACCCTCTGTAGTGCCTTGCGGTCGGAGGCCGAGCAGTTTCCATACCAGGCAGTGAGGCAAGCCCTGTCACATCCGACGAGCGTCAGAGCCAGTGTAGTAGGATTTGATCTTAGTCCTGTATTGCTCTCGCAAAAGAACCTTTTGAGGATCTGAGGACCCATGCCAAATATTTTCAGTCTCCTGAGGGTGAATAGGCGTTGTCGCACCCTCTTCACGACTGTCTTGGTGTGTTTGGACCATGTTAGTTTGTTGGTGATGTGGACACCAAGGAACTTGAAGCCCTCAACCTCCTCTATTGCTGCTCCATCAATGAGAATGGGGGCGTGCTCTGTCCTCTTTTTCCTGTAGTCCACAATAATCTCCTTAGTCTTGATCACGTTGAGGGAAAGGTTGTTGTGCTGGCACCACATGAAGGTCTCTGACATCATCCCTATAGGCTGTCTCGTCATTGTCGGTGATCAGGCCACTGTTGTGTCATCGGCAAACTTGATGATGCTGGCGTGCACAAGGAGTACAGGACGGGACTGAGCACACACCCCTGAGGGGCCCCTGTGTAGAGGATCAGTGTGGCAGATGTGTTGTTACCTACCCTTACCACCAGGGGGCAGCCCATCAGGAAGTCCAGGATCCAGTTGCAGAGGGAGGTGTTTAGTCCCAGGGTCCTTAGCTTATTAATGAGCTTTGAGGGCACTATGGTGTTCATGTGAACAATGACCACTTCATGGCTACAGACGTGAGTGCTATGGGTCGGTAGTCATTTAGGCAGGTTACCTTAGTGTTCTTGGGCACAGGGACTATGGTGGTCTGCTTAAAACATGTTGGCATCACAGACTCAGACAGCGAGAGGTTAAAAATGTCAGTGAAGACACTTGTTAGTTGGTCAGCGCATGCTCGCAGTACACGTCCTGGTAATCTGTCTGGCCCTGCGGCCTTGTGAATGTTGACCTGTTTAACACATCGGCTGCGGAGAGCGTGATCACACAGTCTTCCGGAACAGCTGGTGCTCTCATGCATGTTTCAGTGTTATTTGCCTCGAAGCGAGCATAGACGTAGTTTAACTCATCTGCTCGTGTCATTGGGCAGCTCTCGGCTGTGCTTCCCTTTGTAGTCTGTAATGGTTTGCAAGCCCTGTCACATCCGACGAGCGTCAGAGCCAGTGTAGTAGGATTTGATCTTAGTCCTGTATTGATGATTTGCCTGTTTGATGGTTCGTCGGAGGGCATAGCGGGATTTCTTATAAGCTTCCGGGTTAGAGTCCCACTCCTTGAAAGCGGCAGCTCTAGCATTTAGCTCAGTGTGGATGTTGCCTGTAATCCATGGCTTCTGGTTGGAGTATGTACGTATGGTCACTGTGGAGTTGACATCATTGATGCACTTATTGATGAAGCCAATGACTTATTTGGTGTACTCCTCAATGCCATTTTATTTTATTTATTTTACCTTTATTTAACCAGGTAGGCAAGTTGAGAACAAGTTCTCATTTACAATTGCGACCTGGCCAAGATAAAGCAAAGCAGTTCGACAGATACAACGACACAGAGTTACACATGGAGTAAAACAAACATACAGTCAATAATACAGTATAAACAAGTCTATATACAATGTGAGCAAATGAGGTGAGAAGGGAGGTAAAGGCAAAAAAGGCCATGGTGGCAAGGTAAATACAATATAGCAAGTAAAACACTGGAATGGTAGTTTTGCAATGGAAGAATGTGCAAAGTAGAAATAAAAATAATAGGGTGCAAAGGAGCAAAATAAATAAACAAATGAAATACAGTTGGGAAAGAGGTAGTTGTTTGGGCTAAATTATAGGTGGGCTATGTACAGGTGCAGTAATCTGTGAGCTGCTCTGACAGTTGGTGCTTAAAGCTAGTGAGGGAGATAAGTGTTTCCAGTTTCAGAGATTTTTGTAGTTCGTTCCAGTCATTGGCAGCAGAGAACTGGAAAGAGAGGCGGCCAAAGAAATAATTGCTTTTGGGGGTGACAAGAGAGATATACCTGCTGGAGCGTGTGCTACAGGTGGGAGATGCTATGGTGACCAGCGAGCTGAGATAAGGGGGGACTTTACCTAGCAGGGTCTTGTAGATGACATGGAGCCAGTGGGTTTGGCGACGAGTATGAAGCGAGGGCCAGCCAACGAGAGCGTACAGGTCGCAATGGTGGGTAGTATATGGGGCTTTGGTGACAAAACGGATTGCACTGTGATAGACTGCATCCAATTTGTTGAGTAGGGTATTGGAGGCTATTTTGTAAATGACATCGCCAAAGTCGAGGATTGGTAGGATGGTCAGGTTTTACAAGGGTATGTTTGGCAGCATGAGTGAAGGATGCTTTGTTGCGAAATAGGAAGCCAATTCTAGATTTAACTTTGGATTGGAGATGTTTGATATGGGTCTGGAAGGAGAGTTTACAGTCTAACCAGACACCTAAGTATTTGTAGTTGTCCACGTATTCTAAGTCAGAGCCGTCCAGAGTAGTGATGTTGGACAGGCGGGTAGGTGCAGGTAGCAATCGGTTGAAGAGCTTGCGTTTAGTTTTACTTGTATTTAAGAGCAATTGGAGGCCACGGAAGGAGAGTTGTATGGCATTGAAGCTTGCCTGGAGGGTTGTTAACACAGTGTCCAAAGAAGGGCCGGAAGTATACAGAATGGTGTCGTCTGCGTTGAGGTGGATCAGAGACTCACCAGCAGCAAGAGCGACCTCATTGATGTATACAGAGAAGAGAGTCGGTCCAAGAATTGAACCCTGTGGCACCCCCATAGAGACTGCCAGAGGTCCGGACAACAGACCCTCCGATTTGACACACTGAACTCTATCAGAGAAGTAGTTGGTGAACCAGGCGAGGCAATCATTTGAGAAACCAAGGCTGTTGAGTCTGCCGATGAGGATGTGGTGATTGACAGAGTCGAAAGCCTTGGCCAGATCAATGAATACGGCTGCACAGTAATGTTTCTTATCGATGGCGGTTAAGATATCGTTTAGGACCTTGAGCGTGGCTGAGGTGCACCCATGACCAGCTCTGAAACCAGATTACATAGCAGAGAAGGTATGGTGAGATTCGAAATGGTCGGTAATCTGTTTGTTGACTTGGCTTTCGAAGACCTTAGAAAGGCATGGTAGTATAGATATAGGTCTGTAGCAGTTTGGGTCAAGAGTGTCCCCCCCTTTGAAGAGGGGGATGACCGCAGCTGCTTTCCAATCTTTGGGAATCTCAGACGACACGAAAGAGAGGTTGAACAGGCTAGTAATAGGGGTGGCAACAATTTCGGCAGATCATTTTAGAAAGAAAGGGTCCAGATTGTCTAGCCCGGCTGATTTGTAGGGGTCCAGATTTTGCAGCTCTTTCAGAACATCAGCTGAATGGATTTGGGAGAAGGAGAAATGGGGAAGGCTTGGGCGAGTTGCTGTTGGGGGTGCAGTGCTGTTGACAGGGGTAGGAGTAGCCAGGTGGAAAGCATGGCCAGCCGTAGAAAAATGCTTATTGAAATTCTCAATTATGGTGGATTTATCAGTGGTGACAGTGTTTCCTATCTTCAGTGCAGTGGGCAGCTGGGAGGAGGTGTTCTTATTCTCCATGGACTTTACAGTGTCCCAGAACTTTTTTGAGTTAGTGTTGCAAGAAGCAAATTTCTGCTTGAAAAAGCTAGCCTTGGCTTTTCTAACTGCCTGTGTATAATGGTTTCTAGCTTCCCTGAACAGCTGCATATCACGGGGGCTGTTCGATGCGAATGCAGAACGCCATAGGATGTTTTTGTGTTGGTTAAGGGCAGTCAGGTCTGGGGAGAACCAAGGGCTATATCTGTTCCTGGTTCTAAATTTCTTGAATGGGGCATGTTTATTTAAGATGGTTAGGAAGGCATTTAAAAAAAATATCCAGGCATCCTCTACTGACGGGATGAGGTCAATATCCTTCCAGAATACCCCGGCCAGGTCGATTAGAAAGGCCTGCTCGCTGAAGTGTTTCAGGGAGCGTTTTACAGTGATGAGAGGAGGTCGTTTGACCGCTGACCCATTACGGATGCAGGCAATGAGGCAGTGATCGCTGAGATCTTGGTTGAAGACAGCAGAGGTGTATTTAGAGGGGAAGTTGGTTAGGATGATATTTAGAGGGGAAGTTGGTTAGGATGATATCTATGAGGGTGCACGTGTTTAAGGCTTTGGGGAGGTACCTGGTAGGTTCATTGATAATTTGTGTGAGATTGAGGGCATCAAGTTTAGATTGTAGGATGGCTGGGGTGTTAAGCATGTTCCAGTTTAGGTCGCCTAGCAGCACGAGCTCTGAAGATAGATGGGGGGCAATCAGTTCACATATGGTGTCCAGAGCACAGCTGGGGGCAGAGGGTGGTCTATAGCAGGCGGCAACGGTGAGAGACTTGTTTTTAGAGAGGTGGATTTTTAAAAGTAGAAGTTCAAATTGTTTGGGTACAGACCTGGATAGTAGGACAGAACTCTTTGAGGAATTCCAGAACATATTCCAGTCTCTTCTAGCAAAACAGTCCTGTATCTTAGCATCTGCTTAGTCTGACCACTTTTTTATTGATCTAGTCATTGGTGCTTCCTGATTAAATGTTTGCTTGTAAGCACGAATCAGGAGGATAAAATTATGGTCAGATTTGCCAAATGGAGGGCGAGGGAGAGCTGCCTTCTTCGCCGGCGCCATTTTACAGGTCCTAATCTATGAATTAGGGACTCAGGATCTCCTTGCGGTAACCCTGTGCATTCAAATTGCCATCAATAAAATGAAACTGTGCTTATTGTCCATAGCTTATGCCTGCCATTCATTCTCTGTCTGTTCCACCCCCTACATTTGCTGCAATTCTATAAATGTCTCCATGGAGCTGATGTTTTTTTTTTTTGCAGTTTCAAAACAAATTTCAATCTATCTGAGAGAAAATGTTGCAGTTTTAAAGCTAGTTTCATTTCTATGCACTTTGACATGGCTAATGCTATGTTCTTTTTCTCAAACTAAAAACCGATCCTCCACCAAATTTTACAGTGGGTGCGAGACCTGGTGAGGCCTACAAGACCTGGAGAGGCCTACAAGACCTGGAGAGGGCTACAAGACCTGGAGAGGGCTACAAGACCTGGAGAGGCCTACAAGACCTGGAGAGGCCTACAAGACCTGGAGAGGCCTACAAGACCTGGAGAGGCCTACAAGACCTGGAGAGGCCTACAAGACCTGGAGAGACCTACAAGACCTGGAGAGGCCTACAAGACCTGGAGAGGCCTACAAGACCTGGAGAGGCCTACAAGCCACAGTGTCTCGCACCCACTGTGAAATTTGGTGGAGGATCGGTGATGATCTGGGGGTTCTTCAGTAAGGCTGGATTCGGGCAGATTTGTCTTTGTGAAGGACACATGAATCAAGCCACGTACAAGGTTGACCTGGAAGAAAACTTACTTCCTTCTGCTCTGACAATGTTACCCAACTCTGAGGATTGGATTTTCCAGCAGGGCAATGCGCCATGCCACACAGCCAGGTCAATCAAAGTCTTGATGGAGGACCACCAGATCTACAGTTGCTTCGCTAATGCGACGGCTAGGAGGTATCACTTATTTAGTGAATAAGAGTTCAAAGTTCATACCAAGTTGCCATACTTTAAGCTCATGCTATATTCTGGCTGGTAAAGTTGGAATTCATCCTTCCGTGTAGGTCGTCACCTTCACATTGAAATTCAATGCTATTTCGTTAGGTTCTCTAAGGTTGGCTTAGTTCTGTAGATGGTCTTTGTCCTTTCAACGTGGGGACCTCAAGTCCACACGTCCTTGGAACAGCTTATTATCTGAGCCCTTTTAACGTAGGACTGTCGCCCTAACTTCCTCGGAACCGAAAGTTATATTTTCACAAAAGGGCTTATATAGTGGTAGGAGAGAGGGCATGTTTCATAGTTTACAGCCAATGTCTCTTCACATGGGCGGGGCCACTGAGTGAGCAGAGCTTTAACCTTATGAAAACCGAATTCTCTCATTTGGAAGCTAAAATTACATTTAATCTTTTCAAAAATAGTTTCATATTTAAACATTTAAATTGCACAACAATTCCATGTGAATCCGATAACTAGAATGTGTAGACTTTCCAAGATACAGTTTATGTCATCCTATCATCAGTAATCATGTCTCAGACGCCAACTGATCTGGCATCACATTCATTAAGTACCAACACATATTTTCAACTAGTTGGATTTCCGATTACTTGTTGGGTTTCCTTGCCACGATACTAACGAGTACCGGCCCTACTAAAAGTGGCATAAATCACCATTGTTGCTGAGTGGGTGGAGGACAGCAGTAAGGTGAGAGCCGTCTGGTAGCCATGACTGCAGTAGGTTGATCTGCACTGTCTCCTACCTGTCATACACAGGACCATATCTGCATTGTCTCCTACCTGTCATACACAGGACCACATCTGCATCGTCTCCTACCTGTCATACACAGGACCATATCTGCATTGTCTCCTACCTGTCATACACAGGACAATATCTGCATTGTCTCCTACCTGTCATACACAGGACCATATCTGCATTGTCTCCTACCTGTCATACACAGGACCATATATGCATTGTCTCCTACCTGTCATACACAGGACCATATCTGCATTGTCTCCTACCTGTCATACACAGGACAATATCTGCATTGTCTCCTACCTGTCATACACAGGACCATATCTGCATTGTCTCCTACCTGTCATACACAGGACCATATCTGCATTGTCTCCTACCTGTCATACACAGGACCATATATGCATTGTGAATTCACATGTAAGTTCTACTTTTTTCTTATTGTTTAAACGATCATAAAAATGTCAGTTTAAACATTAAGACATCATTTACATTTGTCACAACCATAACGCGCGCACACACACACACACAAACACAGAGAACAACAGAAGCGTCTGAGCTTAACCTCCAAATTAGAGGCTTAGCCCTAAGCTCAAACTGAGCTGCTATTTTATCATGTTTGCCAAACAAATGTAATGCGTACCAACAGCATCTAATTATTATTAAATAGCTGATGTCTCCCTTTTTCAGATAAAGACTGAATTTTTCACCGTAAATCATTTTGATGATTTCATTTCAGTCCATAATAAATGGATTGACTTAAAAATGTTATTTTCTGACGGGAGCTCAACATTCCAATGTTATTTTCTGACGGGAGCTCAACATTCCAAAGTTATTTTCTGACGGGAGCTCAACATTCCAATGTTATTTTCTGACGGGAGCTCAACATTCCAAAGTTATTTTCTGACGGGAGCTCAACATTCCAAAGTTATTTTCTGGCGGGAGCTCAACATTCCAAAGTTATTTTCTGGCGGGAGCTCAACATTCCAAAGTTATTTTCTGGCGGGAGCTCAACATTCCAGCCCAATTCTAGACTTTTACCTACATTTTTCAAATAAATATTAGGGTTTGCTAAGAGACTTTCGAGGAAAACGTGGAAGTAGATGTGGCCTCAAAGCAGAAGCTTTATCAGACTTTTTTTAACCAAAGCGAGACCTATTACTTCCTATTTCTTTTACTCTGAAAACGAAAGAATTTAAACAAGCTTAAAGCAGCTTCAATATATCCTGGCAGATAATACCTTTCAATAATATACCAGTGATTTCTTGAAAATCAACACGTTGGATAGTACTGTGCTTGGCATATTTCTCTGAGAGTTACTTGGGGGGAAAATAATCTTATGGAAAATATTATTTTGGGCCGTTGGATGTCAGGGGAAATTCTACCCAGCATGACAATTTACTTTATTTTGGAGTAAAAAACTAAATCCTCTGTCACGTCTGATTACAATGAGCTGAATGTATCAGCAACACATGTGCTGCCTCTCACACCATAACCCTACCACACCATAACCCTACCACACCATAACCCCACCACACCATAACCCCACCACACCATAACCCCACCACACCACACCATAACCCCACCACACCATAACCCCACCACACCACACCATAACCCCACCCCACCACACCACAACCCCACCACACCACAACCCCACCCCACCACACCACACCATAACCCCACCATAACCCCACCACACCACACCATAACCCCACCACACCATAACCCCACCACACCACACCATAACCCCACCACACCACACCATAACCCCACCACACCATAACCCCACCACACCACACCATAACCCCACCACACCACAACCCCACCACACCATTTCCCCACCACAACCCCACCACACCACAACCCCACCACACCACAACCACACCCCCACATCACCACACCATTACCCCACCACACCATTACCCCACCACACCATTACCCCACCACACCATAGCCCCACCACACCATAGCCCCACCACACCATAACCCCACCACACCATAACCCCACCACACCATAACCCCACCACACCATAACCCCACCACACCGTAACCCCACCACACCATAAGCCCACCACACCACACCATAACCCCACCACACCATTACCCCACCACACCATTACCCCACCACACCATTACCCCACCACACCATAACCCCACTACACCATAATCCCACCACACCATAACCCCACCACACCATAACCCCACCACACTCTACACATGTGCTGCCTCTCACACCATAGCCCCACCACACCATAGCCCCACCACACCATAACCCCACCACACCATAACCCCACCACACCATAACCCCACCACACCATAACCCCACCACACCATAACCCCACCATAACCCTACCACACCATTACCCCACCACACCATTACCCCACCACACCATTACCCCACCACACCATTACCCCACCACACCATTACCCCACCACACCATTACCCCACCACACCATTACCCCACCACACCATTACCCCACCACACCATAACCCCACCACACCATAACCCCACCACACCACACCATAACCCCACCACACCACACCATAACCCCACCCCACCACACCATAACCCCACCCCACCACACCACAACCCCACCACACCACAACCCCACCCCACCACACCACACCATAACCCCACCATAACCCCACCACACCACACCATAACCCCACCACACCATAACCCCACCACACCACACCATAACCCCACCACACCACACCATAACCCCACCACACCACAACCCCACCACACCATTTCCCCACCACAACCCCACCACACCACAACCCCACCACACCACAACCACACCCCCACCACACCACACCATTACCCCACCACACCATTACCCCACCACACCATTACCCCACCACACCATTACCCCACCACACCATAACCCCACCACACCGTAACCCCACCACACCATAACCCCACCACACCACACCATTACCCCACCACACCATTACCCCACCACACCATTACCCCACCACACCATAACCCCACCACACCATAACCCCACCACACCATAACCCCACCACACCGTAACCCCACCACACCATAACCCCACCACACCACACCATAACCCCACCACACCATTACCCCACCACACCATTACCCCACCACACCATTACCCCACCACACCATTACCCCACCACACCATAACCCCACCACACCATAACCCCACTACACCATAATCCCACCACACCATAACCCCACCACACCATAACCCCACCACACTCTACACATGTGCTGCCTCTCACACCATAGCCCCACCACACCATAGCCCCACCACACCATAGCCCCACCACACCATAACCCCACCACACCATAACCCCACCACACCATAACCCCACCATAACCCTACCACACCATTACCCCACCACACCATTACCCCACCACACCATTACCCCACCACACCATTACCCCACCACACCATTACCCCACCACACCATTACCCCACCACACCATTACCCCACCACACCATTACCCCACCACACCATAACCCCACCACACCATTACCCCACCACACCATAACCCCACCACACCATAACCCCACCATACTCTACACCTGCTGCCTCTCACACCATAACCCCACCACACCATAACCCCACCACACTCTACATATGTGCTGCCTCTCACACCATAACCCCACCACACCATAACCCCACCACACTCTACACACGTGCTGCCTCTCACACCATAACCCCACCACACCATAACCCCACCACACTCTACACACGTGCTGCCTCTCACACCATAACCCCACCACACCATAACCCCACCACACTCTACACACGTGCTGCCTCTCACACCATAACCCCACCACACCATAACCCCACCACACTCTACACACGTGCTGCCTCTCACACCATAACCCCACCATACTCTACACATGTGCTGCCTCTCACACCATAACCCCACTATACTCTACACACGTGCTGCCTCTCACACCATAACCCCACTCTACACACGTGCTGCCTCTCACACCATAACCCCACTCTACACACGTGCTGCCTCTCACACCATAACCACCACCACATACTCAACTCTACCCCAGATCCTCATTGTGGTCTGCCTTCCGCGAATAGGGGGGGGGGGGTTATAAATGTACATTCCAACATGAACGTGTCAGGAATAAAAAGAGAACAAACCCATGTTCATGTTTTTGGATCAACAGAATGAAATACTGGATACATTCTCAGTGATATATATATGAATAAACATTACATTATTCTGGAGGGACCAGATGAAACACAAGAGCTGACATTGTACGTGTTCCAGTGCAAGAAGAGCAGGAGAGGACGCTCGGGTCACTCAAAAACACCACAGAAGAACAAGGAAACTTCCTGTAGATTAGCCCAGTTGAGGAAGAGATTGGAGTTCCCCACTACATGTAGCCATAGAGTAGGCTAACTGTCGGTGTGACTGAATGAACACAGGCTAGCCTAAACGCTATCAAAACTGTAAAGTAAAAGGTTGGGGAAGTACGGAGTATATCAGCTAGGCATATATTGAAGCTAGTTCTTTAAAACCTGATGACCAGTCACAACAGCCACCATAGGCCCACTATAAAAACATATTGAGGGTTGTGATCGGGATGAAACAGACGAATCATACAGGTGTAGACCTTACAGTGAAATTCATACTTACAAACCCTTAACCAACAACGCAGAGTAAAAAAGTAAGAACATTTGGAAATAAAAATATATAAAATAGTAACACAATAACGAGATTGTACCAAGTCAATGTGAAGGGGTATGAGGAACTTGGGGTAATATGTACATGTAGGTAGGGGTAAAAGTGACAAGGCAATCAGGATACAGTGCCTTCAGAAAGTATTCATACCCCTTAACTTACTCACCAATGTGTTATATTACTGCCTGAATTCAACATGGATTAAATAGATCGTTTTTCTCACCCATCTACACAAAATACCCCACAATGAGAAAGTGAAAACATGTCACTAGAAATTTGTGAAAATCTATTGGAAATGAAATACAAAAATATATTCAATTTACATAAGTATTCACACCCCTGAGTCAAAACATGTCAGACCCCTGAGTCAATACATGTTAGACCCCTGAGTCAATACATGTCAGACCCCTGAGTCAATACATGTTAGACCCCTGAGTCAATATATGTCAGACCCCTGAGTCAATACATGTCAGACCCCTGAGTCAATACATGTCAGACCCCTGAGTCAATACATGTCAGACCCCTGAGTCAATACATGTTAGACCCCTGTTGAGTCAATACATGTCAGACCCCTGAGTCAATACATGTCAGACCGCTGAGTCAATACATGTCAGACCCCTGAGTCAATACATGTCAGACCCCTGAGTCAATACATGTTAGACCCCTGAGTCAAAACATGTCAGACCCCTGAGTCAATACATGTTAGACCCCTGAGTCAATACATGTTAGACCCCTGAGTCAATACATGTCAGACCCCTGAGTCAATACATGTCAGACCCCTGAGTCAATACATGTTAGACCCCTGAGTCAATACATGTTAGACCCCTGAGTCAATACATGTTAGACCCCTGAGTCAAAACATGTCAGACCCCTGAGTCAATACATGTCAGACCCCTGAGTCAATACATGTCAGGAACATTCACTGTTTTCTTGATAAGCAACCCCACCATAGATTTGGCCTTGTGTTTCAGGTTATTGCCTGTGCTTAACTATATTACATTTCTTGTTTATCCTGAAAAACTCCCCAGTCCTTAACGATTACAAGCATACCGATAACATGATGCAGCCACCACTATGCTTTAAAATATGGAGAGTGGTACTCAGTAATGTGTTGTACTGGATTTGCCCCAAACATAGCACAGTTCTGAGGACAACAAGTGGATTTGCCACATGTTTTGCAGTATTACTTTAGTGCCTTGTTTCAAACAGGATGCATGTTTTGGAATATTTTGATTTTGAACATGCTTCCTTCTTTTCACTCTGTCAATTAGATTAGTATTGTGGAGTAAATACAATGTTGCTGATCCATCCAAAGTTTTAAACTCTGTAACTGTTCTAAAGTCTCTATTGGCCTCATGGTGAAATCCCTTAGTGGTTTCCTTCCTCTCCGACAACTGAGTTAGGAAGGACGCCTATATCTTTGTAGTGAGTGGCTTTATTGATACCCCATCCAAAGTGTAATTACACCACGTCACAGACACGACAGTCTCGTGCTTTAAACACGCCACAGACACGACAGTCTTGTGCTTTAAACGTGTCACAGACATGACAGTCTTGTGCTTTAAACATGCCACAGACATCCAACGTCTTGTGCTTTAAACACGCCACAGACACAACAGTCTTGGGATAACAGACTGGGACCAGGAGATGTTGACAATGTCAGTGAAAGGGGTAGAATAAAAGTGGTCTGAAGTGGTGCAGAAGACGTGTTGGTAAAAACGCATTTCAGTCTCCTCGCGTTAAAAGTCTCCCACTAGAAACTCTGCCTCGGGGTGTTTGTTTATGGCCCTGTACAGCTCGTTGACTCCCGACTTAGTGCCATTGTTGTTTTGTGGTGGAATGTAGACAGCAGTGATAATTACAGATTATTCTATTTCAGTTGAAACAAAAGCTTGAGACATCCTTCACACTTGACGCAGAGCACCGGTTGTTGTTCACAAAGAGGACCATCCCCTCCCTCTTTGGTTTTGCCCGAGTCCGCTGAGAGACCCTAGACTTTTATGTCCATAATCGCCCATCAGACAAGTTTCTGAAAAGCATAGAATATTACAGCCTTTCACGTCCCGTTGGGAAACTCTCAAACGGCGCTCATCCATCTTGTTCTCAAGTGACTGGACATTTTCTGATAAAACCGAGGGGAGCGTCGTACGATTTTCTCTGTGTCTATCCAACGTCATCCCGCGTCCTCGTTTGGGGGGGGGCGCTTGCGTAGCCCGAACAATAAAGTAGGATCCGGTTTAGACAAAGGGAACAGCCAAGTCAGTTGAAGTAAAGAGCCAAAATCAAAGTCGAAGTCAAGGTTAGTAGTCGTCAATTCATAGTTCAAAAGTACTTGGCAGTCAAAAGGTGATAATGGTGTGAGCTTTCTGTACAAAAGAAAGTATGAATAAACACGACACAAGTCACAAAAGTCGGGTTGGAACACGAGATGTCGACCATCTCCGTCGACGCCATCTTATGTTTACTAGGCTAGTTGATGGTGCTCTACATTCTAGATCCTGTCAGTAGCTGCATCATTAACGTGAGGCAGAAGGACTCCCTCCGGCTTCTTTAGCTCCCCGAGGCCCTGTGTCTATCTAGTCTGGTTTCCACATGTTGGCACATGTTGTGCACATGTTGGCTGTGCTGTGGTTTCAGTCTCATCAGTTAGAGGAGTAGCTTTTAAATCCGATCATAAGGCCAAAGTCACTTCACCGCAGAGTGGCTGATGCTGCATATAATTTCTGCTTCTCATCATGACATTTCCTCAAACATTTCCTCAATACACCAGATTTGTAACTAATTTTAAGAAGGCTCTTACTAACTGACTTCTAAAGTGTAATGTGCCAAATTAAGCATAGTAAAAAAAGTCCATATTCTGTTGGCTGTCCGGGGTTCACCTAAATGTTGGAACGAACCCCAACAAGGCCTTTGGGTTGATAGACTTTGATTGCAATGAGTGTTGTGAATGTATTATCTTTACTGGGTTTAGGGGGTGGAGAACCAGGCCTTGGCTTCCTTACCTCTTATTGTAAGTTTTCCCCTCAAACAGTATAGTATGCAGTCTAAACTCGGTAAATTCTTCCTACAGTATGCAGTCTAAACTCGGTAGAGTCTTCCTACAGTATGCAGTCTAAACTCTGTAGTTTCTTCCTACAGTATGTATCCTAAACTAAACAGTTTCCCCTCCTACAGTATGCAGCCTAAACTCAACAGTAACCACTCCTACAGTATGTAGCCTAAACTCGGTAGTTTCCCCTCCTACAGTATGTAGCCTAAACTTGGTAGTTTCCCCTCCTACAGTATGTAGCCTAAACTCAGTAGTTTCCCCTCCTACAGTATGCAGCCTAAACTCAACAGTAACCCCTCCTACAGTATGTAGCCTAAACTCGGTAGTTTCCCCTACTACAGTATGCAGCCTAAACTCGGTAGTTTCCCCTCCTACAGTATGCAGCCTAAACTCAGTAGATTCTTCCTACAGTATGCAGTCTAAACTCGGTAGTTTCCCCTCCTACAGTATAGTATGCAGTCTAAACTCGGTAGTTTCTTTCTACAGTATGTAACCTAAACTAAACAGTTTCCCCTCCTACAGTATGCAGCCTAAACTCAACAGTAACCCCTCCTACAGTATGTAGCCTAAACTCAGCAGTTTCCCCTCCTACAGTACGTAGCCTAAACTCGGTAGTTTCCCCTCCTACAGTACGTAGCCTAAACTCGGTAGTTTCCCCTCCTACAGTATGCAGTCTAAACTCGGTAGTTTCCCCTCCTACAGTATGCAGTCTAAACTCGGTAGTTTCCCCTCCTACAGTATGCAGTCTAAACTCGGTAGTTTCCCCTCCTACAGTACGTAGCCTAAACTCGGTAGTTTCCCCTCCTACAGTATGCAACCTAAACTCAGTAGTTTCCCCTCCTACAGAATGCAGCCTAAACTCTGTAGTTTCCCCTCCTACAGTATGTAACCTAAACTCAGTAGTTTCCCCTCCTACAGTATGTAACCTAAACTCAGTAGTTTCCCCTCCTACAGTATGCAGCCAAACTCAGTAGTTTCCCCTCCTACAGTATGCAGCCAAACTCAGTAGTTTCCCCTCCTACAGTATGCAGTCTAAACTCTGTAGTTTCCCCTCCTACAGTATGCAACCTAAACTCAGTAGTTTCCCCTCCTACAGTATGTAACCTAAACTCAGAAGTTTCCCCTCCTACAGTACGTAACCTAAACTCGGTAGTTTCCCCTCCTACAGTATGTAACCTAAACTCAGTAGTTTCCCCTCCTACAGTATGTAACCTAAACTCAGTAGTTTCCCCTCCTACAGTATGTAACCTAAACTCAGTAGTTTCCCCTCCTACAGTACGCAGCCTAAACTCAGTAGTTTCCCCTCCTACAGTACGCAGCCTAAACTTGTCAGTTTCCCCTCCTACAGTATGTCGTGTCTTTACTATCATTAACTGAAGACATAGTTTTTATCAAAGATTCTCTGTAATTAGTATTACGCGATCAACTGATTAAATCACGTAACTAATTAACTAGGAAGTCGGGGCACCAAGGAAAAATATACAGATTACAAGGTTATAATTTCCTGATATAACCTTTCAGATATTTTCATATCTGATCCATAGTCTTCTGATTAATTCATTATTTACTTTACCTCACGTTAGTCTCATTCCAAACATCGTAAATTGTTGGTTATCTGCACGAACCCAGTCTTCACTATGAGTCATCCATACATCAATTGTCTTAAATCATTTATTTATTACTAACTAAGTAATTCACAGAAATGCATAAACAAACAAGGTAAATGTGGTTACATGAAATGATAGGAGAATGTGCCCTAGTGGGCTAAACCGGCATGGCGGCTTGTTAGACAAAAGGGGAGTGGGGGTCGACTAAGAAGTCACTACAGAGTGATAATTATAACAATTGAAATGCTAATCCTTTGCACATGAACGCTCACTCATTCGGGAACAATTGCAATCAATATATATATTTACGCTCAGTGTGTCGTCTTGATCGCTGGTGAAAAGTTTCATTCATTTATTTTGTAGAATTGTCCGTCTCTCTCCCTCTGTCGTGGTTATTATGGATAGTTCAGAGTGACATTAATTTGTTTCGTAATAGAATGGATGTTTCGGCAGTTGTCGTTCTTCACGTTCTATGATACTGAATTCCTAGCTGCAGACTAGTAATTAATATCAAAGACTTGTTCTTATTTTGTCGGTATCGATAGTCTAAGAGTTTAACCACGTGGTGGTTAAAAGATTCAGCCATGGTCTACAACCTTTGTCCCCCTCCTAATGGAGAACAACATGGTCTGCAACCTTTAGCCATCTCGTAATTGAGGTAAGCTCGGTCTGCTGAATGAAAACCCGAGTGGGGGTTTTATTTGGAAGAGCCGAAAAAGGGCTGTCCTAGGATGTCTGATGTCTGATCCTAACTGGGCTCAGGGGCGGTCCTCTGATTTAGTTCAAATTAAAAGGGAAATGTATTTTTCTTCATTAAACAGTCCAAGATCATATTACACCATTATACAAACAGTATCATACTCACTCATTCATCTTATACAACAATTAGATGTAAACCTCATATCTGAGGCTATTATATAAACAGCGTTATGGTAATGTGGCCACACCGTCTCCCATGAGCTTCCCCAAGTTGTGACAAACGGACCAGTTCGTGGCTGGATTCTTCACCGATCTTTTATACTTTCTCCGGAACATGAAATTTGTTCGGACCTCAAGTTCTGTGAGGTGGAAGGATTTCCATTGTGCTCCATGAAAATCTGCCTGCACCTCCCCTCTCTCCGTCACGCTGGCCTGCCTGATCCTCCTCTCTCTCAATCACGCTGGCCTGCCTGACCCTCTCTCTCCGTCACGCTGGCCTGCCTGATCCTCCTCTCTCTCCATCATGCTGGCCTGCCTGCCCCTCCCCTCTCTCCATCACGCTGGCCTGCCTGCCACTCCTCTCTCTCCGTCACGCTGGCCTGCCTGCCCCTCCTCTCTCTCCATCACGCTGGCCTGCCTGCCTGCCCCTCCTCTCTCTCCGTCAAGCTGGCCTGCCTGCCCCTCCTCTCTCTCCGTCAAGCTGGCCTGCCTGCCCCTCCTCTCTCTCCGTCACGCTGGCCTGCCTGCCCCTCCTCTCTCTCCATCACGCTGGCCTGCCTGCCTGCCCCTCCTCTCTCTCCGTCAAGCTGGCCTGCCTGCCCCTCCTCTCTGTCACGCTGGCCTGCCTGCCCCTCCTCTCTCTCCGTCAAGCTGGCCTGCCTGCCCCTCCTCTCTCTCCGTCAAGCTGGCCTGCCTGCCCCTCCTCTGTCACGCTGGCCTGCCTGATCCTCCCCTCTCTCCATCACGCTGGCCTGCCTGCCTCTCCCCTCTCTCCATCACGCTGGCCTGCCTGCCCCTCCCCTCTCTCCATCATGCTGGCCTGCCTGCCCCTCTCTCTCCGTCACGCTGGCCTGCCTGCCCCTCCTTTCTCTCTCCATCACGCTGGCCTGCCTGCCCCTCCTCTCTCTCCGTCACGCTGGCCTGCCTACCCCTCCTCTCTCTCCATCACGCTGGCCTGCCTGCCCCTCCTCTCTCTCCATCACGCTGGCCTGCCTGCCCCTCCTCTCTCTCAATCACGCTGGCCTGCCTGCCCCTCCTCTCTCTCCATCACGCTCGCCTGCCTGCCTGCCCCTCCTCTCTCTCCGTCAAGCTGGCCTGCCTGCCCCTCCTCTCTGTCACGCTGGCCTGCCTGATCCTCCCCTCTCTCCATCACGCTGGCCTGCCTGCCCCTCCCCTCTCTCCATCATGCTGGCCTGCCTGCCCCTCCTCTCCCTCCGTCACGCTGGCCTGCCTGCCCCTCCTTTCTCTCTCCATCACGCTGGCCTGCCTGCCCCCCCTCCTCTCTCTCCATCACGCTGGCCTGCCTGATCCTCCTCTCTCTTCATCACGCAGGCCTGCCTGATCCTCCTCTCTCCATCACGCTGGCCTGCCTGATCCTCCTCTCCGTCACGCTGGCCTGCTTGATCCTCCTCTCTCTTCGTCACGCTGGCCTGCTTGATCCTCCTCTCTCTCCATCACGCTGGCCTGCCTGCCCCTCTCTCTCCATCACGCTGGCTTGCCTGATCCTCTCTCTCTGTCACACTGGCCTGCCTGCCCCTCCTCTTTCTCCATCACGCTGGGCTGCCTGACCCTCCTCTCTCTCCATCACGCTGGCCTGCCTGCCCCTCCTCTCTCTCCATCACGCTGGCCTGCCTGCCCCTCCCCTCTCTCCATCACGCTGGCCTGCCTGATCCTCCTCTCTCCATCACGCTGGCCTGCCTGATCCTCCTCTCTCTCCGTACCGCTGACCTGCCTGCCCCTCCTCTCTCTCCGTCACGCTGGCCTGCCTACCCCTCCTCTCTCTCCGTCACGCTGGCCTGCCTACCCCTCCTCTCTCTCCGTCACGCTGGCCTGCCTACCCCTCCTCTCTCTCCGTCACGCTGGCCTGCCTGCCCCTCCTCTCTCTCCGTCACGCTGGCCTGCCTACCCCTCCTCTCTCTCCGTCACGCTGGCCTGCCTGCCCCTCCTCTCTCTCCGTCACGCTGGCCTGCCTGCCCCTCCCCTCTCTCCATCACGCTGGCCTGCCTACCCCTCCTCTCTCTCCGTCACGCTGGCCTGCCTACCCCTCCTCTCTCTCCGTCACGCTGGCCTGCCTACCCCTCCTCTCTCTCTCTGTCACGCTGGCCTGCCTACCCCTCCTCTCTCTCCGTCACGCTGGCCTGCCTACCCCTCCTCTCTCTCCATCACGCTGGCCTGCCTACCCCTCCTCTCTCTCCGTCACGCTGGCCTGCCTACCCCTCCTCTCTCTCCGTCACGCTGGCCTGCCTACCCCTCCTCTCTCTCCATCACGCTGGCCTGCCTACCCCTCCTCTCTCTCCGTCACGCTGGCCTGCCTGCCCCTCCTCTCTCTCCGTCACGCTGGCCTGCCTGCCCCTCCCCTCTCTCCATCACGCTGGCCTGCCTACCCCTCCTCTCTCTCCGTCACGCTGGCCTGCCTACCCCTCCTCTCTCTCCGTCACGCTGGCCTGCCTGCCCCTCCTCTCTCTCCGTCACGCTGGCCTGCCTGCCCCTCCTCTCTCTCCATCACGCTGGCCTGCCTACCCCTCCTCTCTCTCCGTCACGCTGGCCTGCCTACCCCTCCTCTCTCTCCGTCACGCTGGCCTGCCTACCCCTCCTCTCTCTCCGTCACGCTGGCCTGCCTGCCCCTCCTCTCTCTCCGTCACGCTGGCCTGCCTGATCCTCCTCTCCGTCACGCTGGCCTGCTTGATCCTCCTCTCTCTTCGTCACGCTGGCCTGCTTGATCCTCCTCTCTCTCCATCACGCTGGCCTGCCTGCCCCTCTCTCTCCATCACGCTGGCTTGCCTGATCCTCTCTCTCTGTCACACTGGCCTGCCTGCCCCTCCTCTTTCTCCATCACGCTGGGCTGCCTGACCCTCCTCTCTCTCCATCACGCTGGCCTGCCTGCCCCTCCTCTCTCTCCATCACGCTGGCCTGCCTGCCCCTCCCCTCTCTCCATCACGCTGGCCTGCCTGATCCTCCTCTCTCCATCACGCTGGCCTGCCTGATCCTCCTCTCTCTCCGTACCGCTGACCTGCCTGCCCCTCCTCTCTCTCCGTCACGCTGGCCTGCCTACCCCTCCTCTCTCTCCGTCACGCTGGCCTGCCTACCCCTCCTCTCTCTCCGTCACGCTGGCCTGCCTACCCCTCCTCTCTCTCCGTCACGCTGGCCTGCCTGCCCCTCCTCTCTCTCCGTCACGCTGGCCTGCCTACCCCTCCTCTCTCTCCGTCACGCTGGCCTGCCTGCCCCTCCTCTCTCTCCGTCACGCTGGCCTGCCTGCCCCTCCCCTCTCTCCATCACGCTGGCCTGCCTACCCCTCCTCTCTCTCCGTCACGCTGGCCTGCCTACCCCTCCTCTCTCTCCGTCACGCTGGCCTGCCTACCCCTCCTCTCTCTCTGTCACGCTGGCCTGCCTACCCCTCCTCTCTCTCCGTCACGCTGGCCTGCCTACCCCTCCTCTCTCTCCATCACGCTGGCCTGCCTACCCCTCCTCTCTCTCCGTCACGCTGGCCTGCCTACCCCTCCTCTCTCTCCGTCACGCTGGCCTGCCTACCCCTCCTCTCTATCCATCACGCTGGCCTGCCTACCCCTCCTCTCTCTCCGTCACGCTGGCCTGCCTGCCCCTCCTCTCTCTCCGTCACGCTGGCCTGCCTGCCCCTCCCCTCTCTCCATCACGCTGGCCTGCCTACCCCTCCTCTCTCTCCGTCACGCTGGCCTGCCTACCCCTCCTCTCTCTCCGTCACGCTGGCCTGCCTGCCCCTCCTCTCTCTCCGTCACGCTGGCCTGCCTGCCCCTCCTCTCTCTCCATCACGCTGGCCTGCCTACCCCTCCTCTCTCTCCGTCACGCTGGCCTGCCTACCCCTCCTCTCTCTCCGTCACGCTGGCCTGCCTACCCCTCCTCTCTCTCCGTCACGCTGGCCTGCCTGCCCCTCCTCTCTCTCCGTCACGCTGGCCTGCCTACCCCTCCTCTCTCTCTGTCACGCTGGCCTGCCTACCCCTCCTCTCTCTCCGTCACGCTGGCCTGCCTACCCCTCCTCTCTCTCCATCACGCTGGCCTGCCTACCCCTCCTCTCTCTCCGTCACGCTGGCCTGCCTACCCCTCCTCTCTCTCCGTCACGCTGGCCTGCCTACCCCTCCTCTCTCTCCATCACGCTGGCCTGCCTACCCCTCCTCTCTCTCCGTCACGCTGGCCTGCCTGCCCCTCCTCTCTCTCCGTCACGCTGGCCTGCCTGCCCCTCCCCTCTCTCCATCACGCTGGCCTGCCTACCCCTCCTCTCTCTCCGTCACGCTGGCCTGCCTACCCCTCCTCTCTCTCCGTCACGCTGGCCTGCCTGCCCCTCCTCTCTCTCCGTCACGCTGGCCTGCCTGCCCCTCCTCTCTCTCCGTCACGCTGGCCTGCCTACCCCTCCTCTCTCTCCGTCACGCTGGCCTGCCTGCCCCTCCTCTCTCTCCGTCACGCTGGCCTGCCTGCCCCTCCTCTCTCTCCATCACGCTGGCCTGCCTACCCCTCCTCTCTCTCCGTCACGCTGGCCTGCCTGCCCCTCCTCTCTCTCCATCACGCTGGCCTGCCTACCCCTCCTCTCTTTTTGTCACGCTGGCCTGCCTACCCCTCCTCTCTTTTTGTCACGCTGGCCTGCCTACCCCTCCTCTCTTTTTGTCACGCTGGCCTGCCTACCCCTCCTCTCTCTCCGTCACGCTGGCCTGCCTACCCCTCCTCTCTCTCCGTCACGCTGGCCTGCCTACCCCTCCTCTCTCTCCGTCACGCTGGCCTGCCTACCCCTCCTCTCTCTCCGTCACGCTGGCCTGCCTACCCCTCCTCTCTCTCCGTCACGCTGGCCTGCCTACCCCTCCTCTCTCTCCGTCACGCTGGCCTGCCTACCCATCCTCTCTCTCCGTCACGCTGGCCTGCCTACCCCTCCTCTCTCTCCGTCACGCTGGCCTGCCTACCCCTCCTCTCTCTCCGTCACGCTGGCCTGCCTACCCCTCCTCTCTCTCCGTCACGCTGGCCTGCCTACCCCTCCTCTCTCTCCGTCACGCTGGCCTGCCTACCCCTCCTCTCTCTCCGTCACGCTGGCCTGCCTACCCCTCCTCTCTCTCCGTCACGCTGGCCTGCCTACCCCTCCTCTCTCTTTGTCACGCTGGCCTGCCTACCCCTCCTCTCTCTCCGTCACGCTGGCCTGCCTACCCCTCCTCTCTCTCCGTCACGCTGGCCTGCCTGCCCCTCCCCTCTCTCCATCACGCTGGCCTGCCTACCCCTCCTCTCTCTTTGTCACGCTGGCCTGCCTGCCCCTCCTCTCTCTCCGTCACGCTGGCCTGCCTACCCCTCCTCTCTCTCCGTCACGCTGGCCTGCCTACCCCTCCTCTCTCTTTGTCACGCTGGCCTGCCTGCTCTTTGCTAAGCTAATGATGCAAGTGTGTGTTCAGTCTTCGGTCTGTTGTATGTTGTATGTATATTTTAGCTTAGGCTATTCGTGGGAAGTCGCCGGGAAACAGTATCTTAGGGCTAGTCTTGCGAGTACAGAGCAGGCTACTCCCCGTTGGAGAGTGAGTGGGGGTGTGTTTGTCTCATATGAAATGACATTAGGCTACCGGTATAGCCTGTATCGATTAGTCTTTTCAGATATAATGGAATGTGGCCCCTTGATAGAGCCTCAGCTACGGCATGTTGTTTGTCTGTTAGGGTAGGCTACGGCAGTTAGGGTAGGCTACGGCATGTTGTTTGTCTGTTAGGGTAGGCTACGCTACGGCATGTTGTTTGTCTGTTAGGGTAGGCTACGCTACGGCATGTTGTTTGTCTGTTAGGGTAGGCTACGCTACGGCATGTTGTTTGTGTGTTAGGGTAGGGTAGGCTACGCATGTTGTTTGTCTGTTAGGGTAAGCTAGGACATGTTGTTTGTCTGTTAGGGTAGGCTATGACATGTTGTTTGTCTGTTAGGGTAGGCTACGGCATGTTTGTCTGTTAGGGTAGGCTACGGCATGTTGTTTGTCTGTTAGGGTAGGCTACGCTACGGCATGTTGTTTGTCTGTTAGGGTAGGCTACGGCATGTTGTTTGTCTGTTAGGGTAGGCTACGGCATGTTGTTTGTCTGTTAGGGTAGGCTACGCTACGGCATGTTGTTTGTCTGTTAGGGTAGGCTACGGCATGTTGTTTGTCTGTTAGGGTAGGCTACGCTACGGCATGTTGTTTGTCTGTTAGGGTAGGCTACGCTACGGCATGTTGTTTGTCTGTTAGGGTAGGCTACAGCATGTTGTTTGTCTGTTAGGGTAGACTACGGCATGTTGTTTGTCTGTTAGGGTAGACTACGGCATGTTGTTTGTCTGTTAGGGTAGACTACGCTACGGCATGTTATTTGTCTGTTAGGGTAGGCTAGGACATGTTATTTGTCTGTTAGGGTAGGCTACGGCATGTTGTTTGTCTGTTAGGGTAGGCTAGGACATGTTGTTTGTCTGTTAGGGTAGGCTACGCTACGGCATGTTGTTTGTCTGTTAGGGTAGGCTACGGCATGTTGTTTGTCTGTTAGGGTAGGCTACGCTACGGCATGTTGTTTGTCTGTTAGGGTAGGCTACGGCATGTTGTTTGTCTGTTAGGGTAGGCTACGCTACGGCATGTTGTTTGTCTGTTAGGGTAGGCTACGGCATGTTGTTTGTCTGTTAGGGTAGGCTACGCTACGGCATGTTGTTTGTCTGTTAGGGTAGGCTACGCTACGGCATGTTGTTTGTCTGTTAGGGTAGGCTACAGCATGTTGTTTGTCTGTTAGGGTAGACTACGGCATGTTGTTTGTCTGTTAGGGTAGACTACGGCATGTTGTTTGTCTGTTAGGGTAGACTACGGCATGTTGTTTGTCTGTTAGGGTAGGCTACGGCATGTTGTTTGTCTGTTAGGGTAGGCTACGGCATGTTGTTTGTCTGTTAGGGTAGGCTACGGCATGTTGTTTGTCTGTTAGGGTAGGCTACGGCATGTTGTTTGTCTGTTAGGGTAGGCTGGCATGTTGTTTGTCTGTTAGGGTAGGCTACGGCATGTTGTTTGTCTGTTAGGGTAGGCTACGCTACGGCATGTTGTTTCTCTGTTAGGTTAGACTACGGCATGTTGTTTGTCTGTTAGGGTAGACTACGGCATGTTGTTTGTCTGTTAGGGTAGGCTACGGCATGTTGTTTGTCTGTTAGGGTAGGCTACGCTACGGCATGTTGTTTGTCTGTTAGGGTAGGCTACGCTACGGCATGTTGTTTGTCTGTTAGGGTAGGCTACACTACGGCATGTTATTGTCTGTTAGGGTAGGCTACGGCATGTTGTTTGTCTGTTAGGGTAGGCTACGGCATGTTGTTTATCTGTTAGGGTAGACTACGCTACGGCATGTTGTTTGTCTGTTAGGGTACGCTACGGCATGTTGTTTGTCTGTTAGGGTAGGCTATGGCATGTTGTTTGTCTGTTAGGGTAGGCTACGGCATGTTGTTTGTCTGTTAGGGTAGGCTACGGCATATTGTTTGTCTGTTAGGGTAGGCTACGGCATATTGTTTGTCTGTTAGGGTAGGCTACACTACGGCATGTTATTGTCTGTTAGGGTAGGCTACGCTACGGCATGTTGTTTGTCTGTTAGGGTAGACTACGGCATGTTGTTTGTCTGTTAGGGTAGACTACGGCATGTTGTTTATCTGTTAGGGTAGGCTACGGCATGTTGTTGGTCTGTTAGGGTAGGCTACGGCATGTTGTTTGTCTGTTAGGGTAGGCTACGGCATATTGTTTGTCTGTTAGGGTAGGCTACACTACGGCATGTTATATGTTGTTTGTCTGTTAGGGTAGGCTACGCTACGGCATGTTGTTTGTCTGTTAGGGTAGGCTACGCTACGGCATGTTATTGTCTGTTAGGGTAGGCTACGGCATGTTGTTTGTCTGTTAGGGTAGACTACGGCATGTTGTTTGTCTGTTAGGGTAGGCTACGGCATGTTGTTTGTCTGTTAGGGTAGGCTACGGCATGTTGTTTGTCTGTTAGGGTAGGCTACGGCATGTTGTTTGTCTGTTAGGGTAGGCTACGGCATGTTGTTTGTCTGTTAGGGTAGGCTACGGCATGTTGTTTGTCTTTTAGGGTAGACTACGCTACGGCATGTTGTTTGTCTGTTAGGGTAGGCTACGGCATGTTGTTTGTCTGTTAGGGTAGGCTACGGCATGTTGTTTGTCTTTTAGGGTAGACTACGCTACGGCATGTTGTTTGTCTGTTAGGGTAGGCTACGGCATGTTGTTTGTCTGTTAGGGTAGGCTACGGCATGTTGTTTGTCTGTTAGGGTAGGCTACGGCATGTTGTTTGTCTGTTAGGGTAGGCTACGGCATGTTGTTTGTCTGTTAGGGTAGGCTACGGCATGTTGTTTGTCTGTTAGGGTAGGCTACGGCATGTTGTTGGTCTGTTAGGGTAGACTACGGCATGTTGTTTGTCTGTTAGGGTAGGCTACGGCATGTTGTTTCTCTGTTAGGGTAGGCTACGGCATGTTGTTTGTCTGTTAGGGTAGGCTACGCTACGGCATGTTGTTTGTCTGTTAGGGTAGGCTACGGCATGTTGTTTGTCTGTTAGGGTAGACTACGGCATGTTGTTTGTCTGTTAGGGTAGGCTACGGCATGTTGTTTGTCTGTTAGGGTAGACTACGCTACGGCATGTTGTTTGTCTGTTAGGGTAGGCTACGGCATGTTGTTTGTCTGTTAGGGTAGGCTACGGCATGTTGTTTGTCTGTTAGGGTAGACTACGGCATGTTGTTTGTCTGTTAGGGTAGACTACGGCATGTTGTTTGTCTGTTAGGGTAGACTACGGCATGTTGTTTGTCTGTTAGGGTAGGCTACGGCATGTTGTTTGTCTGTTAGGGTAGACTACGCTACGGCATGTTGTTTGTCTGTTAGGGTAGACTACAGCATGTTGTTTGTCTGTTAGGGTAGACTACGGCATGTTGTTTGTCTGTTAGGGTAGACTACGGCATGTTGTTTGTCTGTTAGGGTAGGCTACGGCATGTTGTTTGTCTTTTAGGGTAGACTACGCTACGGCATGTTGTTTGTCCGTTAGGGTAGACTACGGCATGTTGTTTGTCTGTTAGGGTAGACTACGAGTCTACCCTAAAACGACACCCTAACAGTTGTTTGTCTGTTAGGGTAGACTACGGCATGTTGTTTGTCTGATAGGGTAGGCTACGGCATGTTGTTTGTCTGTTAGGGTAGGGTACGGCATGTTGTTTGTCTGTTAGGGTAGGCTACGGCATGTTGTTTGTCTGTTAGGGTAGGCTACGCTACGGCATGTTGTTTGTCTGTTAGGGTAGGCTACGCTACGGCATGTTGTTTGTCTTTTAGGGTAGGCTACGCTACAGCATGTTGTTTGTCTGTTAGGGTAGGCTACGCTACGGCATGTTGTTTGTCTGTTAGGGTAGACTACGCTACGGCATGTTGTTTGTCTGTTAGGGTAGGCTACGGCATGTTGTTTGTCTGTTAGGGTAGACTACGGCATGTTGTTTGTCTGTTAGGGTAGGCTACGGCATGTTGTTTGTCTGTTAGGGTAGACTACAGCATGTTATTGTCTGTTAGGGTAGACTACGGCATGTTGTTTGTCTGTTAGGGTAGACTACAGCATGTTATTGTCTGTTAGGGTAGACTACAGCATGTTATTGTCTGTTAGGGTAGGCTACGGCATGTTATTTGTCTGTTAGGGTAGGCTACGCTTTTTAAACACCGACCCAAAACCTTCTCTGGACACATGAATGGGATTTTACTTGTCTGTAAAGTAATGCCGCTTCTGAAGCGGGACTGACTTCCATCACTAGGTGACGAGGACTGTCAATCCTAGCCTGCTTGCTGCCTACTGCATATTGCCTGCACACAAACCACACTTTCCTAAAAAAGTCCTTTAAAGTTCATTAAATATCGCAACTTATCAAGACATTTAGTAGAAGTAAAACATCTACCCTACCATAAACAACAGCATAAACAACAGCAACGTTTCTTGTTGTCAGGGAAACAATAGAACATTCTATGCTGGAGCAGAGTTCTACAGTCTGAAAAGGTACAGGCGCGTCTCATGCTTAACGGCTTTTGCAGGTGTGGTTCCCTTGCGATCGTTAAATACATCTAATAATTAATTTAATAAATGTACTGCTGAAACACCTCCCACATGCTGGCCAACAGATTGGAGATTTCATTCAATAGCGTTTTCAGTACATTTATCTAAAGCCATCCCTTTAAATTGAGTGTACCTTTAATTAAAATGTTTATACACAGACTCACTAGAATGTATGGAGAGATTTTCAAATATTAGGGATCAATGACAGAAAGCCATGTAAATACATGCATATTCATCTCCTTTTCAGCACCAATTAGTAGATTTTAAAATACTCTGATCTTGAATTTTATTTAAGGTTAGGAAAGTATTTACAAATAATTATAAAAACTGGCTTGGAGAGCCTATACACACACACACACAAAAGATATTGGCAAATCAAAAATACAGTAGTTTTGATTCATCCTGAAAGTTGTCAAATTCAATTGTTCAATCAATGAAATAGGAAGATGAGAAAAGTGTACAATAGGGGTTGATCAGTAGTCCTATGAATCTGCCTTAATAATCCTCACTAAATCATGGTACTGCGATGACAACGTCCCGGTCGTCGTGAACCGTGCGCCAGGCTCCAGGTTTAAACTTCTACGTGTGGTCTGAGTTCTATAATGATTCAATAGGCTGCCGATTTCTGCCACAAATCCACCAACTCACACAAGACACATACAAGTCAGTATATAGTTAGAGAAAACACAAAGTCCATATTGTCAATAACTGACTATGCCTAACTGTGTGGACTGCACAGAAATATTAACTGATTTCTGTCGGGAAAACATTTGAATCTCTTTAGATTAGTCCTATCTTTTTAGGAAAGACATTTGAATTAGTCCTATCTTTTTAGGAAAGACATTTGAATTAGCCCTATCTTTATAGGAAAGACATTTTACATAAATTACCAGTCGCACTAAACTTGTCTATGCAAACATTTGAAAATACACGACAAGGCTTCCTCAACAAGACCGATATCATTCAAATCAAGGTATTATTGTGCTGCTGTGAAGTGAAATATGGGACGGTTGAGACATCCTGAAACCTCGGGTGGCTGAACACTGGAGTCGCTGACAGATCTTCACACAATCACTGGCATTCTGCAGTGTACTGTAGTCCAAAAGTGGACTTTCTAAACCGGGCCAGTCTGTGTGTTGCTGCTGTTGCGTGGTGGATGGAATGGATGTGGTGGTTGGCCTGGGCCCTAACAGGATGTTAGACGACATCCCCAATGGCACCCTATCCCCTATTTACTGCATTACTTTTGACCAGGGCCCACAGGGTAGTAGTGCTCTATGTAGGGAATAGGGTGCCATTGGGGATGTCGTCCCAGGACCGAGCTGGCAGCCAAGCAGGCAGGGTAGGGAGAGCAGAGCTCCACGGTCACACACACATATACCAGTCCAACATTGCAGAAGGCAGGGGAAGCAATTGTCCTGTGTGTGTAATGGAGTCTTAGTGAAACCTGGTAGCCCCAGGGCCAATGGAGTCTTAGTGAAACCTGGTAGCCCCAGGGACAGGGCAAATGGAGTCTTAGTGAAACCTGGTAGCCCCAGGGACAATGGAGTCTTAGTGAAACCTGGTAGCCCCAGGGACAAGGCCAATAGAGTCTTAGTGAAACCTGGTAGCCCCAGGGCCAATGGAGTCTTAGTGAAACCTGGTAGCCCCAGGGACAGGGCAAATGGAGTCTTAGTGAAACCTGGTAGCCCCAGGGACAATGGAGTCTTAGTGAAACCTGGTAGCCCCAGGGACAAGGCCAATAGAGTCTTAGTGAAACCTGGTAGCCCCAGGGACAGGGCAAATGGAGTCTTAGTGAAACCTCGTAGCCCCAGGGCCAATGGAGTCTTAGTGAAACTTGGTAGCCCCAGGGTGTTATGGTGAGTGAATGAGGACCCAAAAGCGAACTAACTTAAACAGAGCTTCTTTAATAACAAAACATAAGTAGGCTCAGATAGACCGGCAGATTCCGACAGGACAGGACAAGGTTACAGCAAACATGACGATAGTCTGGCTCAGGCATGAAACACAAACAAACAAGAATCCGACAAGGACAGGAGCAGAAACAGAGGGAGATATAGGGACCTAATCAGAGGGAAAAAGGGAACAGGTGGGGAACGGGGTGAATGGGTAGTTAGGAGGAGACAGGGAACAGCTGGGGGAAAGAAGGGGAGAAAAGGTAACCTGACACGACCAGCAGAGGGAGACAGGGTGAAGGGAAAGGACAGAGACAAGACAACATGACAGTACCCCCCCACTCACCGAGCGCCTCCTGGCGCACTCGAGGAGGAAACCTGGCGGCAACGGAGGAAATCCTCGATCAGCGCACGGTCCAGCACGTCCCGAGAGGGAACCCAACTCCTCTCCTCAGGACCGTACCCCTCCCAATCGACAAGGTACTGGTGACCACGGCCCCGAGGACGCATGTCCAAAATCCTGCGGACCCTGTAGATGGGTGCGCCCTCGACAAGGATGGGGGGGGGGGGGGGAAGACGAGCGGGGGCGCGAAGAACGGGCTTAATGCAGGAGACGTGGAAGACCGGGTGGACGCGACGAAGGTATCGCGGAAGAAGAAGTCGAACTGCGACAGGATTAATGACCCGAGAAATACGGAACGGACCAATGAACCGCGGGGTCAACTTGCGAGAAGCCGTCTTAAGGGGAAGGTTCTGAGTGGAGAGCCAAACTCTCTGACCGCGACAATATCTAGGACTCTTAGTTCTACGCTTATTAGCAGCCCTCACAGTCTGCGTCCTATAACGGCAAAGTGCAGACCTGACCCTCTTCCAGGTGCGCTCGCAACGTTGGACAAAAGCCTGAGCGGAGGGGACGCTGGACTCGGCGAACTGAGATGAGAACAGCGGAGGCTGGTACCCGAGGCTACTCTGAAAAGGAGATAGCCCGGTCGCAGACGAAGGAAGCGAGTTGTGGGCGTATTCTGCCCAGGGGAGCTGTTCTGACCAAGACGCAGGGTTGCGAAAAGAAAGACTGCGTAAGATGCGACCAATAGTCTGATTGGCCCGTTCTGCTTGACCGTTAGACTGGGGGTGAAAGCCGGAAGAGAGACTGACGGAAGCCCCAATCAAACGGCAAAACTCCCTCCAAAATTGAGACGTGAATTGCGGACCTCTGTCCGAAACGACGTCTGACGGAAGGCCATGAATTCTGAAAACATTCTCGATGATGATTTGTGCCGTCTCTTTAGCAGAAGGAAGCTTAGCAAGGGGAATGAAATGGGCCGCCTTAGAGAACCTATCGACAACCGTAAGAATAACAGTCTTCCCCGCTGACGAAGGCAGTCCGGTGACAAAATCTAAGGCGATGTGAGACCACGGTCGAGAGGGAATAGGAAGCGGCCTGAGACGGCCGGCAGGAGGAGAGTTACCGGACTTAGTCTGCGCGCAGACCGAACAAGCAGCCACGAAACGACGCGTGTCATGCTCCCGGGTGGGCCACCAAAAACGCTGGCGAATGGAAGCAAGCGTACCCCGAACGCCAGGGTGGCCGGCTAACTTGGCAGAGTGAGCCCACTGAAGAACGGCCAGACGAGTAGGAACGGGAACGAAAAGAAGGTTCCTAGGACAAGCGCGCGGCGACGGAGTGTGAGTGAGCGCTTGTTTTACCTGCCTCTCAATTCCCCAGACAGTCAACCCGACAACACGCCCCTCAGGGAGAATCCCCTCGGGGTCAGTGGAGGCTACTGAAGAACTGAAGAGACGAGACAAAGCATCAGGCTTGGTGTTCTTAGAGCCCGGACGATAAGAAATCACGAACTCGAAACGAGCGAAAAACAGCGCCCAACGCGCCTGACGCGCATTAAGTCGTTTGGCAGAACGGATGTACTCAAGGTTCCTATGGTCAGTCCAAACGACAAAAGGAACGGTCGCCCCCTCCAACCACTGTCGCCATTCGCCTAGGGCTAACCGGATGGCGAGCAGTTCGCGGTTACCCACATCATAGTTACGTTCCGACGGCGACAGGCGATGAGAAAAATACGCGCATGGGTGGACCTTGTCGTCAGAGAGGGAGCGCTGAGAAAGAATGGCTCCCACGCCCACCTCTGACGCGTCAACCTCGACAACGAACTGTCTAGAGACGTCAGGTGTAACAAGGATAGGAGCGGATGTAAAACGATTCTTGAGGAGATCAAAAGCTCCCTGGGCGGAAACGGACCACTTAAAGCACGTCTTGACAGAAGTAAGGGCTGTGAGAGGAGCGGCCACCTGACCGAAATTACGGATGAAACGACGATAGAAGTTCGCGAAGCCGAGAAAGCGCTGCAGCTCGACGCGTGACTTAGGGACGGGCCAATCAATGACAGCTTGGACTTTAGCGGGATCCATCTTAATGCCTTCAGCGGAAATAACAGAACCGAGAAATGTGACGGAGGAGGCATGAAAAGTGCACTTCTCAGCCTTCACAAAAAGACAATTCTCTAAAAGGCGCTGGAGGACACGTCGAACGTGCTGAACATGAATCTGGAGTGACGGTGAAAAAATCAGGATATCGTCAAGGTAAACGAAAACAAAGATGTTCAGCATGTCTCTCAGGACATCATTGACTAATGCCTGAAAGACAGCTGGAGCGTTAGCGAGGCCGAAAGGAAGAACCCGGTATTCAAAGTGCCCTAACGGAGTGTTAAACGCCGTCTTCCACTCGTCCCCCTCCCTGATGCGCACGAGATGGTAAGCGTTACGAAGGTCCAACTTAGTGAAAAACCTGGCTCCCTGCAGGATCTCGAAGGCTGAAGACATAAGAGGAAGCGGATAACGATTCTTAACTGTTATGTCATTCAGCCCTCGATAATCAATGCAGGGGCGCAGAGACCCGTCCTTCTTCTTGACAAAAAAAAACCCCGCTCCGGCGGGAGAGGAGGAGGGGACTATGGTACCGGCGTCAAGAGCTACAGACAAATAATCCTCGAGAGCCTTACGTTCGGGAGCCGACAGAGAGTATAGTCTACCCCGGGGGGGAGTGGTTCCCGGAAGGAGATCAATACTACAATCATACGACCGGTGTGGAGGAAGAGAGGTGGCCCTGGACCGACTGAACACCGTGCGCAGATCGTGATATTCCTCCGGCACCCCTGTCAAATCACCAGGCTCCTCCTGTGAAGAAGAGACAGAGGAAACAGGAGGGATAGCAGACATTAAACATTTCACATGACAAGAGACGTTCCAGGAGAGGATAGAATTACTAGACCAATTAATGGAAGGATTATGACAAACTAGCCAGGGATGGCCCAAAACAACAGGTGTAAAAGGTGAACGAAAAATCAAAAAAGAAATGGTTTCGCTATGATTACCAGAAACAGTGAGGGTTAAAGGTAGCGTCTCACGCTGAATCCTGGGGAGAGGACTACCATCCAGGGCGAACAAGGCCGTGGACTCCCTTAACTGTCTGAGAGGAATGTCATGTTCCCGAGCCCAGGTCTCGTCCATAAAACAGCCCTCCGCCCCAGAGTCTATTAAGGCACTGCAGGAAGCTGACGAACCGGTCCAGCGTAGATGGACCGACAAGGTAGTGCAGGATCTTGAAGGAGAGACAGGAGTAGTAGCGCTCACCAGTAGCCCTCCGCTTACTGATGAGCTCTGGCTTTTACTGGACATGAAGTGACAAAATGACCAGCAGAACCGCAATAGAGACAGAGGCGGTTGGTGATTCTCCGTTCCCTCTCCTTAGTCGAGATGCGGATACCTCCCAGCTGCATAGGCTCAGCTCCCGAGCCGGCAGAGGAAGATGGTAGTGATGCGGAGAGGGGGGCAACGGAGAACGCGAGCTCCTTTCCACGAGCTCGGTGACGCAGATCAACCCGTCGCTCAATGCGAATAGCGAGTTCAATCAGGGAATCCACGCTGGAAGGGACCTCCCGGGAGAGAATCTCATCCTTTACCTCTGCGCGGAGACCCTCCAGAAAACGAGCGAGCAAAGCCGGCTCGTTCCAGCCACTGGAGGCAGCAAGAGTGCGAAACTCAATAGAGTAGTCTGTTATGGATCGATTACCTTGACATAGGGAAGACAGGGCCCTGGAAGCCTCCTCCCCAAAAACAGATCGATCAAAAACCCGTATCATCTCCTCCTTAAAGTCCTGATACTGGTTAGTACACTCAGCCCTTGCCTCCCAGATTGCCGTGCCCCACTCACGAGCCCGTCCAATAAGGAGAGATATGACGTAGGCGACACGAGCAGTGCTCCTGGAGTAAGTGTTGGGCTGGAGAGAAAACACAATATCACACTGGGTGAGGAACGAGCGGCATTCAGTGGGCTCCCCAGAGTAACACGGCGGGTTATTGATTCTGGGCTCCGGAGATTCGAAAGCCCTGGAAGTGGCCGGTGGATCGAGGCGGAGATGGTGAACCTGTTCTGTGAGGTTGGAGACTTGGGTGGCCAGGGTCTCAACGGCATGTCGAGCAGCAGACACTTCCTGCTCGTGTCTGCCTAGCATCGCTCCCTGGATCCCGACGGCTGAGTGGAGAGGATCCGAAGTCGCTGGGTCCATTCTTGGTCGGATTCTTCTGTTATGGTGAGTGAATGAGGACCCAAAAGCGAACTAACTTAAACAGAGCTTCTTTAATAACAAAACATAAGTAGGCTCAGATAGACCGGCAGATTCCGACAGGACAGGACAAGGTTACAGCAAACATGACGATAGTCTGGCTCAGGCATGAAACACAAACAAACAAGAATCCGACAAGGACAGGAGCAGAAACAGAGGGAGATATAGGGACCTAATCAGAGGGAAAAAGGGAACAGGTGGGGAACGGGGTGAATGGGTAGTTAGGAGGAGACAGGGAACAGCTGGGGGAAAGAAGGGGAGAAAAGGTAACCTGACACGACCAGCAGAGGGAGACAGGGTGAAGGGAAAGGACAGAGACAAGACAACATGACACAGGGACAGGGCAAATGGAGTCTTAGTGAAACCTGGTAGCCTCAGGGCCAATGGAGTGTTAGTGAAACCTGGTAGCCACAGGGACAGGGCCAATGGAGTCTTAGTGAAACCTGGTAGCCCCAGGGACAGGGCCAATGGAGTCTTAGTGAAACCTGGTAGCCCCAGGGACAGGGCCAATGGAGTCTTAGTGAAACCTGGTAGCCCCAGGGACAGGGCCAATGGAGTCTTAGTTAAACCTGGTAGCCTCAGGGCCAATGGAGTCTTAGTGAAACCTGGTAGCCCTATGGACAGGGCCAATGGAGTCTTAGTGAAACCTGGTAGCCCCAGGGACAGGGCCAATGGAGTCTTAGTGAAACATGGTAGCCTCAGGGACAGGGACAATGGAGTCTTAGTGAAACCTGGTAGCCTCAGGGACAGGGACAATGGAGCCTTAGTGAAACCTGGTAGCCCCAGGGACAGGGCCAATGGAGTCTTAGTGAAACCTGGTAGCCTCAGGGCCAGGGCCAATGGAGTCTTAGTGAAACCTGGTAGCCTCAGGGACAGGGACAATAGAGTCTTAGTGAAACCTGGTAGCCCCAGGACAGGGCCAATGGAGTCTTAGTGAAACCTGGTAGCCTCAGGGCCAGGGCCAATGGAGTCTTAGTGAAACCTGGTAGCCTCAGGGCCAATGGAGCCTTAGTGAAACCTGGTAGCCCCAGGGACAGGGCCAATGGAGTCTTAGTGAAACCTGGTAGCCCCAGGGACAGGGCCAATGGAGTCTTAGTGAAACCTGGTAGTCCCAGGGCCAATGGAGTCTTAGTGAAACCTGGTAGCATCAGGGCCAATGGAGTCTTAGTGAAACCTGGTAGCCTCAGGGCCAATGGAGCCTTAGTGAAACCCGGTAGCCCCAGGGACAGGGCAAATGGAGTCTTAGTGAAACCTGGTAGCCCCAGGGACAGGGCCAATGGAGTCTTAGTGAAACCTGGTAGCCTCAGGGCCAATGGAGTCTTAGTGAAACCTGGTAGCCCCAGGGACAGGGACAATGGAGTCTTAGTGAAACCTGGTAGCCTCAGGGCCAATGGAGTCTTAGTGAAACCTGGTAGCCCCAGGGACAGGGCCAATGGAGTCTTAGTGAAACCTGGTAGCTTCAGGGCCAATAGAGTCTTAGTGAAACCTGGTATCCTCAGGGCCAATGGAGTCTTAGTGAAACCTGGTAGCCCCAGGGATAGGGCCAATGGAGCCTTCGTGAAACCTGGTAGCCTCAGGGACAGGGCCAATGGAGTCTTAGTGAAACCTGGTAGCCCCAGGGATAGGGCCAATGGAGCCTTCGTGAAACCTGGTAGCCTCAGGGACAGGGCCAGAGCCAAAGCATTGCAAAGGGTTTAGTGTCGCTGCTGAAAAGCAACCGCCCCGGCCGGGACTGTTCCGGTAACATCCAGTCTTATTTTAGCTGAGAGACTTGGGGGTCGGAGTTGGATTATTAGCAGAGAGAGAGCAAGAGAGCGAGAGAGTGAGAAAAGGAAAGAGAGGAGAGAAGTATCAAGGCGGAGTGTAAAAGTAGCAACAGCACAATGGACAAAGAGCATGGCTGTGGTTTAGAGAGAGGGGGCCAACAGGGCCTGTGGGGGTCTTGTGGCGGTGGAGGACTCCGAGGTCCAACACGAGCAGGACTTCTGCTGACATGGACTGCTGGGTCAGAGCCAGAGACAGGGAGACAGTGCAGGAGACAGGGTGACAGAGCCAGAGAGACAGGGTCAGAGAGACAGGGACAGGGCCAAAGACAGAGGGACAGGGCCAAAGACAGAGGGACAGGGCCAAAGACAGAGGGACAGGGCCAGAAGGACAGGGCCAAAGACAGAGGGACAGGGCCAGATACAGAGGGACAGGGACAGATACAGAGGGACAGGGCCAAATACAGAGGGACAGGGCCAAAGACAGAGGGACAGGGCCAAAGACAGAGGGGCAGGGCCAAAGACAGAGGGACAGGGCCACAAGACAGAGGGACAGGGCCAGAGGGACAGGGCCAGATACAGAGGGACAGGGCCAGAGACAGAGGGACAGGGCCAGAGACAGAGGGACAGGGCCAAAGACAGAGGGACAGGGCCAGAGACAGAGGGACAGGGCCAGAGACAGAGGGACAGGGCCAAAGACAGAGGGACAGGGCCAGAGACAGAGGGACAGGGCAAGATACAGAGGGACAGGGCCAGATACAGAGGGACAGGGCCAAAGACAGAGGGACAGGGCCAAAGACAGAGGGACAGGGCCAAAGACAGAGGAACAGGGACAGAGGGACAGGGCCAAAGACAGAGGGACATGGCCAAAGACAGAGGGGCAGGGCCAAAGACAGAGGGGCAGGGCCAAAGACAGAGGGGCAGGGCCAGAGGGACAGGGCCAGAGACAGAGGGACAGGGCCAGAGACAGAGGGACAGGGCCAGAGACAGAGGGACAGGGCCAGAGACAGAGGGACAGGGCCAAAGACAGAGGGACAGGGCCAGAGACAGAGGGACAGGGCCAGAGACAGAGGGACAGGGACAGGGCCAGAGACAGAGGACAGAGGGACAGGGCCAGAGACAGAGGGACAGGGCCAGATACAGAGGGACAGGGCCAGAGACAGAGGAACAGGGCCAGAAGACTTCTGAACAATTAATCAAATGGCCACCCAGACAATTTACATTGATTTACATTAAAACATATATTTTAGTGTATTTAGTAAATATTTTCTTAACTAATTTTCTTAAAACTGCATTGTTGGTTAAGGGCTTGTAAGTCAGCATTTCACTGTGAGGTCTACTACACCTGTTGTATTCAGCATTTCACTGTGAGGTCTACTACACCTGTTGTATTCAGCATTTCACTGTAAGGTCTACTACACCTGTTGTATTCAGCATTTCACTGTAAGGTCTACTACACCTGTTGTATTCAGCATTTCACTGTGAGGTCTACTACACCTGTTGTATTCAGCATTTCACTGTAAGGTCTACTACACCTGTTGTATTCAGCATTTCACTGTAAGGTCTACTACACCTGTTGTATTCAGCATTTCACTGTGAGGTATACTACACCTGTTGTATTCAGCATGTCACTGTGAGGTCTACTACACCTGTTGTATTCAGCATTTCACTGTGAGGTCTACTACACCTGTTGTATTCAGCATTTCACTGTGAGGTCTACTACACCTGTTGTATTCAGCATTTCACTGTGAGGTCTACTACACCTGTTGTATTCAGCATTTCACTGTGAGGTCTACTACACCTGTTGAATTCAGCATTTCACTGTGAGGTCTACTACACCTGTTGTATTCAGCATTTCACTGAGGTCTACTACACCTGTTGTATTCAGCATTTCACTATAAGGTCTACTACACCTGTTGTATTCAGCATTTCACTGTGAGGTCTACTACACCTGTTGTATTCAGCATTTCACGGTACTACACCTGTTGTGACTAATAATATGTGATTTGATCATGGTCGATCTCTCACATGACAGACATTGGATTTCAAGGATGACGAGCTGTATGATCCTGAGACCCAAGGAGACTGAACAGTTGAAAGCCTACTCTCGTTGACCTAGATCCACACTGAACAGTTGAAAGCCCTACTCTCGTTGACCTAGATCCACACTGAACAGTTGAAAGCCTACTCTCGTTGACCTAGATCCACACTGAACAGTTGAAAGCCTACTCTCATAGACCTAGATCCACACTGAACAGTTGAAAGCCCTACTCTCATAGACCTAGATCCACACTGAACAGTTGAAAGCCTACTCTCATAGACCTAGATCCACACTGAACAGTTGAAAGCCCTACTCTCATAGACCTAGATCCACACTGAATAGTTGAAAGCCTACTCTCGTTGACCTAGATCCAGACTGAACAGTTGAAAGCCTACTCTCGTAGACCTAGATCCACACTGAACAGTTGAAAGCCTACTCTCATAGACCTAGATCCAGACTGAACAGTTGAAAGCCTACTCTCGTAGACCTAGATCCACACTGAACAGTTGAAAGCCCTACTCTCATAGACCTAGATCCAGACTGAACAGTTGAAAGCCTACTCTCGTTGACCTAGATCCAGACTGAACAGTTGAAAGCCTACTCTCGTAGACCTAGATCCACACTGAACAGTTGAAAGCCTACTCTCATAGACCTAGATCCACACTGAACAGTTGAAAGCCTACTCTCATAGACCTAGATCCACACTGAACAGTTGAAAGCCTACTCTCATAGACCTAGATCCACACTGAACAGTTGAAAGCCTACTCTCATAGACCTAGATCCACACTGAACAGTTGAAAGCCCTACTCTCATAGACCTAGATCCACACTGAACAGTTGAAAGCCTACTCTCGTAGACCTAGATCCACACTGAACAGTTGAAAGCCTACTCTCATAGACCTAGATCCACACTGAACAGTTGAAAGCCCTACTCTCATAGACCTAGATCCACACTGAACAGTTGAAAGCCTACTCTAGTAGACCTAGATCCACACTGAACAGTTGAAAGCCTACTCTCGTAGACCTAGATCCAGACTGAACAGTTGAAAGCCTACTCTCATAGACCTAGATCCACACTGAACAGTTGAAAGCCCTACTCTCATAGACCTAGATCCAGACTGAACAGTTGAAAGCCTACTCTCGTTGACCTAGATCCAGCCTGAACAGTTGAAAGCCTACTCTCGTAGACCTAGATCCACACTGAACAGTTGAAAGCCTACTCTCGTTGACCTAGATCCACACTGAACAGTTGAAAGCCTACTCTCATAGACCTAGATCCAGACTGAACAGTTGAAAGCCTACTCTCGTTGACCTAGATCCACACTGAACAGTTGAAAGCCTACTCTCGTTGACCTAGATCCACACTGAACAGTTGAAAGCCTACTCTCATAGACCTAGATCCACACTGAACAGTTGAAAGCCTACTCTCGTAGACCTAGATCCACACTGAACAGTTGAAAGCCTACTCTCGTTGACCTAGATCCAGACTGAACAGTTGAAAGCCTACTCTCGTAGACCTAGATCCAGACTGAACAGTTGAAAGCCTACTCTCATAGACCTAGATCCAGACTGAACAGTTGAAAGCCTACTCTCGTAGACCTAGATCCAGACTGAACAGTTGAAAGCCTACTCTCGTTGACCTAGATCCACACTGAACAGTTGAAAGCCCTACTCTCATAGACCTAGATCCACACTGAACAGTTGAAAGCCTACTCTCGTTGACCTAGATCCAGCCTGAACAGTTGAAAGCCTACTCTCGTAGACCTAGATCCACACTGAACAGTTGAAAGCCTACTCTCATAGACCTAGATCCACACTGAACAGTTGAAAGCCCTACTCTCATAGACCTAGATCCAGCCTGAACAGTTGAAAGCCTACTCTCGTTGACCTAGATCCACACTGAACAGTTGAAAGCCCTACTCTCATAGACCTAGATCCAGCCTGAACAGTTGAAAGCCTACTCTCATAGACCTAGATCCAGACTGAACAGTTGAAAGCCTACTCTCATAGACCTAGATCCACACTGAACAGTTGAAAGCCTACTCTAGTAGACCTAGATCCACACTGAACAGTTGAAAGCCTACTCTCGTAGACCTAGATCCACACTGAATAGTTGAAAGCCTACTCTCGTTGACCTAGATCCAGCCTGAACAGTTGAAAGCCCTACTCTCATAGACCTAGATCCAGACTGAACAGTTGAAAGCCTACTCTCATAGACCTAGATCCACACTGAATAGTTGAAAGCCTACTCTCATAGACCTAGATCCACACTGAACAGTTGAAAGCCTACTCTCGTAGACCTAGATCCAGACTGAACAGTTGAAAGCCTACTCTCGTAGACCTAGATCCAGACTGAACAGTTGAAAGCCTACTCTCGTAGACCTAGATCCAGACTGAACAGTTGAAAGCCTACTCTCGTAGACCTAGATCCAGACTGAACAGTTGAAAGCCCTACTCTCATAGACCTAGATCCACACTGAACAGTTGAAAGCCTACTCTCATAGACCTAGATCCACACTGAATAGTTGAAAGCCTACTCTCGTGTGGCTTGTCTCGTATTCTCTTACAAGTCATACTATTTTGTTTAGATAAATGGATAAGAATATGTCATCTAAAATCAAAGCAAGACATTTTAAATTAAAAGAAAACATGTTTTTATTACTCCCCCCTTTCGGATATAAAACAAAGTAAAATAAACTGACAAAGCCTTTCTTTGTTTTCTTTCTGAAGGCATTAACATAAAAAACAGTGTGTACCTAAATCTCTTTTGTGATGTCTATTTTGACTAGATTTTTTCACAGCCAGATCCCACAGACTGACTAACAACCACACAGACACACATCTGACTAAGCAGCTCTTTCATTCAACGTTTTCGTTTGCAATCATATATTGAATTTCACCACCGTCGTCTAACGAGAGAACATCCTTTAGAGAGGAGAGGAGAGGAGAGGAGAGGAGAGGAGAGGAGAGGAGAGGAGAGGAGAGGAGAGGAGAGCTTCTTTAGAAAGGAGAGAACAGCTTCTTTAGAGAGAAGAGGAGAGGACAGCTCCTGAGGAGAGGAGAGCTCATTTTGAGAGGAGAGGAGAGCTTCTTTTGAGAGGAGGGGAGTGCTCCTTGTGAGGGGTGGGGACAACTCCTTGTTTGTTCTCTTGTGATGTGTGAAAGGGCTAGGAGTCCCCCCTTCACCGGTCCTCTCCTCTTCCTCTTCTCCCCTCCCCTCCCCCCTCCTCCCCTCTCCTCTCCTCCCCTCCCCTCCCCAGCCTCATTCAGAGCTGTCAGAGCTGGCATGTTATCTTCCAGTCAGAGAATGAACCAGCTGGGGCAACAGCAGAGCAACATCTGATTAACATTGAAGGTGCTATCTCCACTCCCTTGTTATTTTATTACCACAGGTGCAAAACTATTAAATAAAACATACGGAATCATGTAATAACCAAAAAAAAAGTGTTGAACAAAACAAAATATATTTTAGATTTGAGATTCTTCAAAGTAGCCACCCTTTGTCTTGATTACAGCTTTGCACTCTTGGAATTTTCTCAACCAGCTTCACCTGGTATGCTTTTCCAACAGTCTTGATGGACAAATGATAGTCCCACTAAGCGCAAACCAGATAGGATGGAGTATCGCTGCTGAATGCTGTGGTAGCCATGCTGGTTAAGTGTGCCTTGAACTCACAGTGCTTCACGGTGGGAAGCGGTGGGAACCACACATGCAGAGATCATCTGTTCACCTACTCTGCGTCTCACAAAGACACGGCGGTTGGATCCAAAACTATCAAATTTGGACTCATCAGACCAAAAGGACAGATTTCCACCGGTCTAATGTCCATTACTCATGTTTCTTGGCCCAAGCAAGTCTCTTCTTCTTATTGGGGTACTTTAGGAGTGGTTTCTTTGCAGCAATTCGACCACAAAGGCCTGATTCATGCAGTCTCCTCTGAACAGTTGATGTTGAGTGTCACACCCTGGCACTGCCTTAGATTACTGACCTCTGCCTGCCCTGTCGTTTGCCTGACCCCTGTTTTGTAAATAAAGATCTGTGATTTGAACTGTCTGCATCTGGGTCTTATCCTGAGTCCTGATAGTACGAACATGACTGACCCAGCAGACTCACCGTCTCCTCCCAAGGAGCCACTATTGGGAGACACGAGGAGTTACTTTGAGGTCTTATGGAAGGATTCTAGACATTGGCGGAATGCCATGAATGTGCCTTGAATACATAGCTGGATTGTCTGTCAGGCAGCCAGCCCCTCAGTAACCCCGCTGTCAGCAGTGTGTCTATCCAGGCCACACAGGCTTCTCGAGAACCCCACTTCCGGGAATGCGTCGCTGGAGAGTCAGGAACCTGTCGGGTGTTTCTCTCCCAGTGTTTCCTCATCTTCGAGCTGCAGCCCTCATCTTTTCCCTTGGACCACTCGAAGATAGCTTACCTCATAACGCTGATGTCCGGGAGGGTTCTCGCCTGGGCTACGGCAGTGTGGGAACAACAATCTGCCATGTTCTTCAGTCTCGAGGAGTTTGTGGCTGATGTGAAAACGTTTTTCGATTCTCCGTTGTCTGGGAGAGAGGCTGCCCGGAAGTTACTCCAGCTTCATCAAGACTCCCGCAGTGTGGCAGACTACGCAGTTGATTTCCGCACCTTGGTTGCTGACAGTGCCTGGAACCCGGAATCCCTGTTCGACATATTCCTTCACGGATTATCGGAGGAAGTTATAGACAAACTCGCAGTCCGGGAGCTGCCTCCGGATCTGCACTCGCTCTGCGCCTTGACCATCCGGATCAACTCGGCAGAGCTAAGTTGTCTCCACACGAACATATACGCAGACTTAACACCAAGAGTTTTCTGTATTGCGGAACTACCGGTCATTAGGAAGTCCATTAAAAGACCAGGCTCATCAGTTTCCTTGTCCTTTCCTCGTAGCCCTCTCCATGCCATCCAGTCGGGTCGCGCCCATATTGACTCATTGACTCTGGGGCCGATGAGATTTCACGGAGCTGGGCATCCCCACTCAGCCCCTCTCCATTCCATTCCCTTCCCATGGACGTTAGAGCGCTGGATGGTCACCCACAATACTACTCCTATCAACCTGCAAGTGTCAGGGAAACGCAGTTCATGCTCAACACATCTCCTCAGGTACCTGTGGCAACAGGGTTTTCATGGCTCCGGCGACACAATCGCCTTATCGACTGGACTGCTGGTGCTATCATGGGATGGAGCCCATTCTGCCACGCTCATTACCGGGACGTCTTCCTGTGGGCTCAGTAGAAGCCCCGGACCGCTCCGCCATTCCCGCGGAGCACCAAGACCTCCAGGAGGTTTTCAGGAAGGCCCGGGCCACTTCGCTTCCTCCGCATCGACCCTATGAACTTGTTCTCAACTGGCCTACCTGGTTAAATAAAGGTAAAATGTTAAAAAATAATGATCGTGATCGACCTTCTCCTGGGCACACCACCCCGGGGACGGGTCCAGAGACCAAGGCTATGGAAACGTACATTGAAGACTCCTTGGCTGCAGGGTGTATCCATCCTTCTGCCTCCCCTGCCGGCGCAGGGTGTATCCATCCTTCTGCCTTCCCAGGGTGTATCCATCCTTCTGCCTCCCCAGGGTGTATCCATCCTTCTGCCTCCCCGCCGGCGCAAGGTGTATCCATCCTTCTGCCTCCCGTGCCGGCGCAGGGTGTATCCATCCTTCTGCCTCCCCCACCGGCGCAGGGTGTATCCATCCTTCTGCCTCCCCAGGGTGTATCCATCCTTCTGCCTCCCCTGCCGGCGCAGGGTGTATCCATCCTTCTGCCTCCCCAGGGTGTATCCATCCATCTGCCTCCCCAGGGTGTATCCATCTTTCTGCCTCCCCAGGGTGTATCCATCCTTCTGTCTCCCCAGGGTGTATCCATCCTTCTGCCTCCCCAGGGTGTATCCATCCTTCTGCCTCCCCAGGGTGTATCCATCCTTCTGCCTCCCCTGCCGGCGCAGGGTGTATCCATCCTTCTGCCTCCCCAGGGTGTATCCATCCTTGTGCCTCCCCAGGGTGTATCCATCCTTCTGCCTCCCCAGGGTGTATCCATCCTTCTGCCTCCCCAGGGTGTATCCATCCTTCTGCCTCCCCTGCCGGCGCAGGGTGTATCCATCCTTCTGCCTCCCCAGGGTGTATCCATCCTTGTGCCTCCCCAGGGTGTATCCATCCTTCTGCCTCCCCCGCCGGCGCAGGGTGTATCCATCCTTCTGCCTCCCGAGGGCGTATCCATCCTTCCGCCTCCCGAGGGTGTATCCATCCTTCTGCCTCCCCCGCCGGCGCAGGGTGTATCCATCCTTCTGCCTCCCCCGCCGGCGCAGGGTTCCTCTTTGATACGGGAAGGTGACGAGTGGAAGACAGCCATCAAAACATGGCTAGCGGACACAACGAATACCTGGTGATGCCATTCGGTCTGACCAACGCCCGTGCTGTGTACCAGGCCCTGGTTAACAACGTTCTTCGCAACAAAAATCAAAAAAATCGAATCAAATTGTATTTGTCACATATGTCAAATTCACCTTACAGTGAAACGCTTACTTACAAGCCCTTAACCAACAATGCTTTAAGAAGTTAATAATAAAACATTTAAAAAACTTCAGTAAAAAATAGAAAACAAATAGAAAACAAAAGGAACAAATAATTAAACAGCAGCATTAAAATAACAAGCGGGGCTATATACAGGGGGTACCGGTACAGAGTCAATGTGGAGGCTATATACAGGGGGTACCGGTAGAGTCAATGTGGAGGCTATATACAGGGGGTACCGGTACAAAGTCAATGTGCGGGGGCACCGGTTAGTTGAGGTAATATGTACATGTAGTTAGAGTTAAAGTGCCTATGCATAGATTATAAACAGAGAGTAGCAGCAGTGTAAAAAAGGGGTCTGGGTAGCCCTTTGATGAGCTGTTCAGGAGTCTTATGATTTGGGGGTAGAAGCTGTGCAGAAGCATTTTGGACCTCGACATGGTTTTGTCGTGCCCTCTTCACAACTGTCTTAGTGTGTTTGGACCATGATAGTTTGTTGGTGATGTGGACGATGACAATGGGGGGGCGTGCTCAGTCCTCCTTTTCCTGCAGTCCACAATCATCTCCTTTGTCTTGATCACGTTGAGGGAGAGGTTGTTGTCCTGGCACCACCCGGCCAGGTCTCTGACCTCCTCCCTACAGGCTGTATCATCGTTGTTGGTGACCAGGCCTACCACTGTTGTGTCATCAGGAAGACTTGATGATGGTGTTGGAGTAGTGCCTGGCCATGCAGTCATGAGTGAACAGGGAGCACAGGAGGGGACTGATCACGTGTACGTCTACCTCAACAACATCCTCATATTTTCCCGCTCAGCACAAGAACACGTTCTTCAAGTCTTCCAGCGTCTCTTGGAGAACCAGCTTTTTGTTCAAGCGAATTCCATCGCTCCACCGTCTCCTTCCTAGGCAACACCATCGCTGCTGGAAATGTGCAGATGGATCCTGAAAGGTGAGAGCGGTGGTGGATTGGCCCCAACCCACGTTCAGAGTGCAGCTGCAAAGCTTCCTGGGATTTACCCATTTCTGTCGCCATTTTATCCAGGGTTACAGCACCGTGGCTTCCCCCCTTTCAGCACTCACCTCTCCCAAGGTCCCACTCACGTGGTCCCCAGGTGCTGACTGGGCGTTCCTGAACCTAAAGCACTGCTTCACCACAGCTCCCATATTAATCCATCCGGACGCGTCCCGACAGTTCATGGTTGAGGTCGACGCTTTGGACATCGGAGTGGGGGCTGTCCTGTCCCATTGTTCCGCCCTGGACCTTCAGCTGTATCCCTGTGCCTTCTCCCATCGTCTTAACGCCACGGAGAGGAATTATGATGTGGGATATCGAGAACTACTCGCAGTGAAGATGGCGTTGGAGGAGTGGAGGCACTGGTTAGAGGGTTTGCCTGCCACCCTGGCTCCCGTCGCAGCAGCCTTTGTGCGACAACACTTTTGTTGGCCCACCATGGTCACACCATCGCTGCCAGCACTGTCTGTACTCAGAATAAGCTCGGCAAGCTCACTGGTCTCGTCTGATGGCAACACCACTATCCTTACGGTGGTGGACAGGTTTTCCAAAGCCGCCCATTTCATTCCCCGGCCCAGCTCATGGTGCAGCACGTCTTTCAGATCCATGGACTTCCGGTGGACATGGTCTCCGACCGTGGTCCTCAGTCCCGGTTCTGGAAGGCGTTCTGCACACTCATTGGGTCATCGGCCAGCCTTTCCGCCGGGTTTTACCCCCAGTCTAACGGCCAGTCGGAGCGAGCCAATCAGGACCTGGAGTCGACTCTTCATTGCCTCGTCTCCGCCAACTCCACCACCTGGAGCCAGCAACTCGTGTGGGTGGAATACGCCCGCAACACCGTCCCCTACTCAGTCACTGATCTCTCGCCTTTCGAGTGTTCGATGGGTTATCAGCCCCCATTCTTGCCTGAGAAGGAGGAAGAGGTCAGCATAGCATTGGCCCAGATCTTCGTCCGCCGCTGTCACCGTACCTGGAAGAGAGCCCGATCTGCTCTTCTCAAGACCACCTCCAGGTATCGACGACAGATGAAGCTTGTTGAGAGAATGCTAACAGTGTGAAACCACACACTATCGAATCATTCCCACGGTGAATGACTAGGCCCACTAGACTACGAAACCACACACTATTGCAGAGACTGATATTACCGGTCGCAATTGATATAGTGAAAACAATGTGTGGGAGACAAGAGGCACAGAAACTCACATCAATACCAGAGAACACTGTTAAACGAATAATCTGTGCTATTGCTAGCACTCAAGAGGAAACTGACTGAAGCACTCAAACCCCCAACCTTGCGATCTCCAAATGGACGTGAGCTGTGAGGGCCAAGATGCTCATGCATTGACTCCTGTTCTCTATACATGTCAGGGGATGCTATTCACAGGGTATTATTGCTCTGTCTCATGATTCCCGAGCATGAAATGGCTATGCGTGGCTATATTGACGAAAAACAGATTCCATGGGATGGAATGGTGGGCTTTGCACAGATGGAGCTCCATCTGTCACAGGATGGCGGGCAGGCCAATGAGACCCTGCCGTCTCCCCCTCAGCATTAATACAAAACAACTGGGAAATCTCTGACTTCAGTTCATTCAAGACAACTGGGAACTGGGAAATCTCTGACTTCCCGACATCAGTTAGTTCAAGACAACTGGGAACCATTTTGAATGGTGATCCAACTCTGAATTACAACTCAGGAACTCGGGTCTCTTTCTAGAGCTCTAAATTTCCGACCGAAAGATCACTGACGTCATGATTTGACCTTGTATTTTTCCCAAGTTCACAGTTGTCTTGAAAGCACCGTAAAAGTCATGGTAGGCTACCCGTCGCTAGTTCATATCTGTGTGAAGCTGGATTCAGTGCTCCCGTCTGCATTAATGATGTGACAGCAGAGATGTCGACCACGCCCCCTAACTTTGAGAAACTCAAGCACACATCTCATTAACGGTGGTCAGATAAGAGACATTATGTCAGACTCATTTGCAATTGACTGTCCTAGACCGGTTAGCGAGAATATTCATATGTCAAAATGGGGTCGTGGGCAAAACAGGTTTGGGAACCCCTGGTTTAGAGGCCCACAGAGAGGGTATAGGCCCACAGAGAGGATATAGGCCCACAGAGAGGGTATAGGCCCACAGAGAGGGTAAAAGCTCACAGATAGGGTATAGGCCCACAATGGTATAGGCATCAACACAGCATGTGTTGCTCTGTTCCTCCTCACACCAGGCCTTCAGGCTACAGTAGTGGCAACACAGGGTATTAGTAACACAGGGTAGTGGTAACACAGGGTAGTGGTAACACAGGGTAGTGGTGGGGGGTAGTGGTAACACAGGGTAGTAGTGACACAGGGTAGTGGTAACACAGGTTAGTGGTAACACAGGGTAGTGGTGGGGGGGTAGTGGTAACACAGGGTAGTAGTGACACATGATAGTGGTAACACAGGGTAGTGGTAACACAGGGTAGTGGTGGGAGGGTAGTGGTAACACAGGGTAGTGGTGGGGGGTAGTGGTAACACAGGGTAGTGGTAACACAGGGTAGTGGTGGGGGGGGGGGGGTAGTGGTGACACAGGGTAGTGGTGACACAGGGTAGTGGTGACACAGGGTAGTGGTGGGGGGGGTAGTAGTAACACAGGGTAGTGGTAACACAGGGTATTAGTAACACAGGGTAGTAGTAACACAGAGTAGTAGTAACACAGGGTAGTGGTGGGGAGGTAGTGTAACACAGGGTAGTGGTGGGGGGGTAGTGGTAACACAGGGTAGTGGTGGGGGGGTAGTGGTAACACAGGGTAGTAGTAACACAGGGTAGTAGTAACACAGGGTAGTGGTGGGGGGTAGTGGTAACACAGGGTAGTGGTGACACAGGGTAGAGGTAACACAGGGTAGTGGTAACCCAGGGTAGCAGTAACACAGGGTAGTGCACTATATAGGGAATAGAGCTCTGGTCTAAAGTAGTGCACTATATAGGGAATAGAGCTCTAGTCTAAAGTAGTACCACTATAAAGGGAATAGAGCTCTGGTCTAAAGTAGTGCACTATATAGGGAATAGAGCTCTGGTCTATAGTAGTGCACTATAAAGGGAAGAGGGTTCCATTTGGAATGCACTGAGGCTTAAAATAACACAGGTTCTGTTGACTGCAAGTGGTCAATAAGGTCAATAAGGTCAATAAGGTCCCTTCATACTGAGCCTTTTCCTTTACTACTGTTTGGGAAACAAACCAAGATCCCATTAGGAATGACTTCATTAATGGCCAATTGCCAAGGGTAGCCAACTTCAAAAGCTCAAACAGCACCTGTCAGATGTCCCTGGAAAACTTCTTAAATCTTCTTAGTTCCTACATACACACACAGACACACAGACACACAGACACACAGAGACACAGAGACACAGAGACACAGAGACACAGACACACAGAGACACAGAGACACAGACACACAGAGAGACAGACACACACAGACACAGAGACACAGAGACACACACAGAGCGGCACAGACACACAGACACAGAGACACAGACACACACACAGAGACACACAGAGACACACACAGACACCTTCCTACAGCTCTTCAACACTCTCCAAAGAGCCCTGATATAAAACTAGAGGCTGCTGTGTGATCTGACGCTGATAAGGAGCGAGTGTGGTACAATAGCCTGATATTAAATCCCTCTCCAACAGTTCTCCAGATCTATGTCATGTATGTGATCCGGTTGGGGAAAGATGAAAGAGAGGGGGACTGATATCTCAGACAGTGGCTCTTCTGTCTGCAGGTGTGAGGGGGGAGCTCCAATTTCCCTGGTGTCACTGTCTGATGGTCACACACACCTGCATGAAAACACACCCTATACCTAGACATAGCCTTTTGGATAAGCATCTGAGACTTCAATCAAATTCAACACCCAGCAAGTAAATGTTTGGATACCTAAAAAAAAAACTGTGTGTGTGTGTGTGTGTGTGTGTGTGTGTGTGTATGTTTGTGTGTAAAAGAGGATTCTTATCGCGAGTCTGTATCAGCTTGTCATCAAACAAATCATAACCACAACGCTTTATCTAGGATTACCTCAGTAGCCTAGTGAAAATGTTGTCTGAAGTAGCCTGGGTTTGGGGTTTATCTAGGACAGGGGTCCTTCCTACTACCACTAGCCTGGGTTTGGGGTTTATCTAGGACAGGGGTCCTTCCTACTACCACTAGCCGGGGTTTGGGGTTTATCTAGGACAGGGGTCCTTCCTACTACCACTAGCCTGGGTTTGGGGTTTATCTAGGACAGGGGTCCTTCCTACTACCACTAGCCTGGGTTTGGGGTTTATCTAGGACAGGGGTCCTTCCTACTACCACTAGCCTGGGTTTGGGGTTTATCTAGGACAGGGGTCCTTCCTACTACCAGTAGCCTGGGTTTGGGGTTTATCTAGGACAGGGGTCCTTCCTACTACCACTAGCCTGGGTTTGGGGTTTATCTAGGACAGGGGTCCTTCCTACTACCACTAGCCTGGGTTTGGGGATTATCTAGGACAGGGGTCCTTCCTACTACCACTAGCCTGGGTTTGGGGTTTATCTAGGACAGGGGTCCTTCCTACTACCACTAGCCTGGGTTTGGGGATTATCTAGGACAGGGGTCCTTCCTACTACCACTAGCCTGGGTTTGGGGTTTATCTAGGACAGGGGTCCTTCCTACTACCACTAGCCTGGGTTTGGGGATTATCTAGGACAGGGGTCCTTCCTACTACCACTAGCCTGGGTTTGGGGTTTATCTAGGACAGGGGTCCTTCCTACTACCACTAGCCTGGGTTTGGGGATTATCTAGGACAGGGGTCATTCCTACTACCACTAGCCTGGGTTTGGGGTTTATCTAGGACAGGGGTCCTTCCTACTACCACTAGCCTGGGTTTGGGGTTTATCTAGGACAGGGGTCCTTCCTACTACCACTAGCCTGGGTTTGGGGTTTATCTAGGACAGGGGTCCTTCCTACTACCACTAGCCTGGGTTTGGGGTTTATCTAGGACAGGGGTCCTTCCTACTACCAGTAGCCTGGGTTTGGGGTTTATCTAGGACAGGGGTCCTTCCTACTACCACTAGCCGGGGTTTGGGGTTTATCTAGGACAGGGGTCCTTCCTACTACCACTAGCCTGGGTTTGGGGATTATCTAGGACAGGGGTCCTTCCTACTACCACTAGCCGGGGTTTGGGGTTTATCTAGGACAGGGGTCCTTCCTACTACCACTAGCCTAGGTTTGGGGTTTATCTAGGACAGGGGTCCTTCCTACTACCAGTAGCCTGGGTTTGGGGTTTATCTAGGACAGGGGTCCTTCCTACTACCACTAGCCTGGGTTTGGGGTTTATCTAGGACAGGGGTCCTTCCTACTACCACTAGCCTGGGTTTGGGGTTTATCTAGGACAGGGGTCCTTCCTACTACCACTAGCCTGGGTTTGGGGTTTATCTAGGACAGGGGTCCTATGAATAGCTCGCCAAACAATTCCAAAAGTTCACTGAACAAAAATATAAAACGCACAAGTGTTGTTCCAATGTTCCATAACGCACAAAAAGCTTATTTCTCTCAAATGTTGTGCACACATTTGTTTACATCCCTGTTAGTGAGCATGTATCCTTTACAAAGATAATCCATCCACCTGACAGGTGTGGCATTTCAAGAAGCTGATTAAACAGCATAATCATTACACAGGTGCACCTTGTGCTTGGGGACAATAAAAGGACACTCTAAAATGTGCAGTATTGTCACACAACACAATGCCACAGATGTATCAAGTTTTGAGAGAGTGTAAAACTGGCATGCTGACTGCAGGAATGTCTACCAGAACTATTGCCAGAGAATTGAACCTGCGGGATCGTCTGAGACCAGCCACCTGGACAGCTGATAAAACTGAGTTTCTGCACAAACTGTCTCAGAGAACCTCATCTGGGTGTTCGTCATCTTAATCAGGGTCTTGACTTGACTGCAGTTCGACGTCGTAACCGACTTCAGCGGGCATATGCTCACCACGATGCTCACCGGCACGCTGGAGAAGTGTGCTCTTCAAGGATGAATCACGGTTCAAACTGTGCCTTGTGTGGGCGAGGTACATCACTCCGTGATGCTTGGACTTCTACGCAGAGTTGCAAAGAAAAAGCCATATCTCAGACTGGCCAATAAAAATAAAAAATTAAGATGGGCAAAAGAACACAGACACTGGACAGAGGAACTCTGCCTAGAAGGCCAGCATCCCAGAGTCACCTCTTCACTGTTGATGTTGAGACTGGTGTTTTGTGGGTACTATTTAATGAAGCTTGCCAGTTGAGGACATGTGAGGCATCTGTTTCTCAAACTAGACACTCTAATGTACTTGTCCTCTTGCTCAGTTGTGCACATCATGAAGTACTTTAAGAAGCTAGTTAAGGATAATATCACCTCTACCTTACTTGACAACCAAGACCCACTTCAATTTCCATACCGCCCCACAGATGATGCAATCGCCATCACACTGCCCTATCCCTTCTGGACAAGAGGAATACCTCTGTAAGAATGCTGTTCATTGATTACAGCTCAGCATTCAACACTATCATTAAGCTTGAGGCCCTAGGTCTCAACCCCGACCTGTGCAACTGGGTCCTGGACTTCCTGACGGGCCGCCCCCAGGTGGTGAAGGTAGGAAACAACATATCCACTTCACTGATCCTCAACACTGGGGCCCCACAAGGGTGCATGCTCAGCCCCCTCCTGTACTCCCTGTTCACCAATGACTGTGTGGCCATACACGCCTCCAACTCAATCCTCAAGATTACACAAGAGTGGTAGTTCTGATTACCAACAACAACAAGACCGCCTACAGGGAGGAGGTGAAGGCCCTGGTAGAGTGGTGCCAGGAAAATAACCTCTCCCTCAACGTCAACAAAAAGAAGGAGCTGATCGTGGACTTCAGGAGCACGCCCACTACACACATCGACGGGACCGCAGTGAGGGTGAAAAGCTTTAAATTCCTCGGAGTACACATCACTGACAAACTGAAATGGTCCGCCCACACAGACAGTGTGCTGAAGCAGGCGCTTTTTCAACCAGCGGTCACTTTTTTTTAGGACCCTCAAACTTTTACAGATGCGCCATTGAGAGTATCCTGTCGGACTGTATCACCGCCTGGTACGGCAACTGCTCCGCCCACAACTGCAGGGCTCTCCAGGTGGGTGGTGCGGTCTGCCCAAAGCGTCACCAGCACCCGATGTCACAGGAAGGCCAAAAATATCATCAAGGACATCAACAACCCGAGCCACGGCCTGTTCACCCCGCTATCATCCAGAAGGCGAGGTCAGTACAGGTGCATCAAAGCTGAGAACAAGAGACAGCTTCTGTCTCAAGGCCATCAGACAGCCATCACAAGCCGGCCTCCACCAAGTACCCTGCCCTGAACTTAGTCACTGTCACTAGCCGGGTACCACCCGATTCCTCAACCCTGCACCTTAGAGGCTGCTGCCCTAGGTACATATAGACATGGAATCACTGGTCACTTTAATAATGGAACACCAGTCACTTGAATGATGTTTACGTACTGTATTCTAGTCAATTCCACTAATATATTTCTTAATTCCATAATTTTACTTTGAGATTTGTGTGTATTGTTGTGAATTGTTAGATACTACTGCAATGTTAGTGAGGAACACAAGCATTTCGCTACACCCGCAATAACATCTGCTAAATACGTGACCAATAACATTTATTTTATTTGACATGTCACCCATTGAGCATGTTTGGGAACAACCTGCACACTGCAATAGACATTAAAGATAAATATCATTTTGACTTAGATAACTACCGTCTACATTTCCAAATATTCTTGCCTTTCCAAAGTTTTAGAATCCCTGACTAACTCTCAGCAGAGAACTTTAACTTCTCATTTTTATTCTTAATGTGTACCAGTCTGGTTTTAGAAAAGGACATAGCACCGTTTCATTTGCTACGCTTGTTTTTAATGTGTTATCATAAAAATCATTGTGCTGCAAAGACCTTTCCAAGGCCTTTGACACTGTCAAACATTAAGTTCTAATTCAAAAGTTGACTGAAATAGGCCTAGATCAGGCTTCTTATAAGTGGTTTGAGAATTATCTAACAGAATACAATGTGTGATTTCTTGATGGTGTTAAGTCTAGTTTCCCGGATATAACGAAACGTGTACCACAGGGGTCAGCACTGGGACCGGTTCAATGGTGTTGAGTCTAGTTTCCCGGATATTATGAAAGGTGTACCACAGGGGTCAGCACTAGGACCGTTTCTCTTTAATATTCATGTAAATAATATTGGTCTATATGTTAAAACTTGTAATTTTCCTCTATGTGCAGACAATACTGTTATTTATACCATTGCCCCAACTGTAGACCAGATGTTGTTAGAGCTGAAATCTGATTTTGTTACCTTACAGAAAGCCCTGGTTGGTTTAAAAATTGTACTTAATGTGGGCAAGACTAAATATATGTTGTTCTCTAGTTCTCACAAGAATGTTTCAGATGTCCAACATATTTATTAATTGTATGGTTCTCGAATCGATTGGGTTCCCGCCTATAAATATCGGGGCATTTGGATTGACAAGGATTAAAGGTTTAAATACTGATGAGCTAGTTAAAAAGCTCAGATTTATAGTGGGCTTCTTTTTCAGAGATAGATCTAGCATCTTCCTAAACAGCAGGAAGCAGATAGTGCAGTCAACATTCCTGCCAGTTCTTGACAATGGTGACACCATTCACCAGAATGCCTTTCACTTCATAACAGGTAACAGTTTTAATGCTCAGTATAACACAGTTTTAATCCAGGTAACAGTTTTAATCCTGTATCAACAGGTTGGCCGTTCCTCATTAAAGTCCCGTAGATCAATTCACTATTCCCTTTGTGTTTACAAAACTCTACTACACAAGCTTCTGTCTTACTGAACTTCTTTGTTGCAGTTTAAAAACATAAGATACCTACTGCGTTCACAGGGTTGGATAACATCAAGGTTCCTAGGGTCTCCACCGAATTAGGTCAATCCTAATTGAATAACCTGCTAGAACTCCCTGAATTTGTAACCTGTAGTTTTTATTCACATTTGATTGGAGTAATATCTATCCCAGATGACATTCATAGAGATCGTGATCGCTGCAGATGTCGTGTCAAGCTGAAATCATCACAACATTTTCCTTTCTACAATGAAGTCAAATCCAGCACAACACACTCACAAAGACAAATGCCCAAACAGACAATGTCTTCCCCTTGGGGAGCACTGTGGCCTTCCCCTTGGGGAGCACTGTGGCCTTCCCCTTGGGGAGCACTGTGGCCTTCCCCCGTGGCCACTAGTTGACAATCAGACAGTGCCTTCCTCTTGGAGAGCACTGTGGCCACTAGTTGACAATCAGACAGTGCCTTCCTCTTGGAGAGCACTGTGGCCACTAGTTGACAATCAGACAGTGCCTTCCTCTTGGAGAGCACTGTGGCCACTAGTTGACAATCAGACAGTGCCTTCCTCTTGGAGAGCACTGTGGCCACTAGTTGACAATCAGACAGTGCCTTCCTCTTGGAGAGCACTGTGGCCACTAGTTGACAATCAGACAGTGCCTTCCTCTTGGAGAGCACTGTGGCCACTAGTTGACAGTGCCTTCCTCTTGGAGAACACTCTGGCTTTCCCCTTGGAGAGCACTGTGGCCCCTAATTGACAGATAGCTTCACTGTCTAACTGACTTACTTCTGCTGGCTCCTCTTGGAGAGCCTGGAGGCTTCTGCAGCTGCTTTCCTGGTCTCAAATTCCTCCCTCTTCAGGACCTCTCCGCTGCCCCTGTAGCCCAGCTCCACCAGCTGGCGAGCCAACTCCTCATCCTGGTGGAGCAATGAAAAGAGATCTGGTCAGACAGACAGGGAGGGGAAGGTGGATCCACTGACAAACCCCCCCACCACACACACACATAAACAGAAAGGTAACCATCCTTACTCCTCATCCTACAGGAGCAATAAATGGACATCTGCTCAGACAGACGGGGAGGGGGGGGCACTAATAACCCCCACCACTATACACATATATAAACAGACACACACACACACGTTGAGCTTCTTTTTGATTGGAGGCTGGAGCAGACAATGCAAAACATAACGGACAGTCTGCTAAAGATGAATTGTAGATTTAAAAAATATTGTGTGTGCATAGCAGAGGTCGTAGGGTTAGGTTAAGGGAGGCAGCATGCTTGCGGTCAAATATGTGGTAAGGACATAGCTTGATATATACACATCACCATGACCAGTCATCTAAACAGAGCTATCCTTTCAAGTTCAACCCAACCCAGGCCTGTGGCTGGTTGGATCAAGGCTTGTGCCACATGTCATTCTACTACCCGAACTACGCTAAGCCAAGCCCAGCCAGTCCTCACCCAGCCAGTCCTCACCCAGCCAGTCCTCAGGCCTCAACATCCAGACAAGTCAGGGAAAGTTTCTATTTCTTTCACCTTTCACGTGGCAAACCATTCCAAGTAAATTAGTTCTAGTGTTTCCAAAATAGCTTTATTCGGTCAGTTCACTGTCTTAATCCGTTGTCATGTCAACGCTCATTGACTGAGTCCATTTGACTGTTCTGAGTTCCGCTATTCAAACTTGATTTGCTTGTTTTAAACAACTGGGATTACATTGCTGAATGGACTCAAACCCAAAATGTTCTCTAAATAAACTTCTGACTGGTTGTTGGGGTTTCCTGTTGGCATAGATGTTATAGGGCAAACCACAGCCATGTATTTAGTGTTGGGCCTAATTTTTTTTTACATTTTGAATATCGTAATGCTAAAAACTCAATATACCAACTCTCTAAATACCTCACTCTGGGGGAAAAAACCCTAGTTAGATTTTCAGAAATGTACACTTGACTAACCTAGGCCTAAATACTATCAAACATCACAAGTCTGGTAAAGTGTCCATAGAAAAACCATTGGCAACAACACACTTTAATCAATACCTACATAAGTCATGACTGTGCAGGTTTAGCCTAGACCTGGGTTGACTGCAGTGTGTCCACACCTGAAAGTGAGGGAGGTGATAGAGTTTGATACTGTTTGTTTGTCCAGAGTTGATAACCAGGTGAGATACATGTTGTGTTCTACCCTCTGTGGACACAGGTGTTCCAGCACGACATGGCTATTCAGCTGAACGTTATGTAACTTCTCAGCAATAGTCAAAAGTTCCATCTACTGGTGAAGCTGTTAAACAAATAGCCCTTCTAGGCGTAGAAGCTGAATTTATGACATTTCTCATATTCAATGACAAATACCACCCCCTTTGACAGGGCTGAAAATTAAATAAAACATTTTTTAAATGAAAATGGGACAGTCAAAAATGTTCACGGATTAATACTGATTTCAAATGTACCAGGCAGATAGCAAACAACTTGTATGGCGTCATGTGGGCGAGTGGTTTGCTGATGTCAATGTTGTGAGCATGGTGGCAGTGGGGTTATGGTATGGGCATGCATAAGCTACGTACAATGAACACAACTGCATTCTAGCAATGCCAATGTGAATGCACAGAGATACCGTGACAAGATCCTGAGGCCCATTGTTGTGCCATTCATCTGCTGCCCTCACCTCATGTTTCAGCATGATAATGCACGGCCCCATGTAGCAAGGATCTGTACACAATTCCTGGAAGCTTAAAAAGTCACAGTTCTTCCATGGCCTGCACATTCACCAGACATGTCACCCATTAAGCATGTTTGGGATGCTCTGGATCGACGTGTACGACAGCCTATTCCAGTTCCCACCAACATCCAGAAACTTCCACAGCCATTGAAGAGGAGTGGGACAACATTCCACAGGCCACAGTCAACAACCTGATCAACTCTATGTGAAGGAGATGTGTCGTGCTGCATGAGACAAATGGTGATCACAACCAGGTACTGACTGGTTTTCTGATCCACGCCCCTACTTTTTCTTTTAAGGTATCTGTGATCAACAGATGCATATATGTATTCCCAGTCATGTGAAATCCATAGATTAGGGCTAAATGTATTTCTTTAAATTGACTGAGTTCTGTATATGAACTGTAACTTGGTAAAATCTTTGAAATTGTTGCATGTTTCGTGTATATTTTTGTTCAGTATAATTTAGCCCTATAAACTAATTTAGCCCTATAAACTAATTTAGCCCTATAAACTAATTTAGCCCTATAAACTAATTTAGCCCTATAAACTAATTTAGCCCTATAAACTAATTTAGCCCTATAAACTAATTTACCCCTATAAACTAATTTAGCCCTATAAACTGATTTAGCCCTATAAACTGATTTAGCCCTATAAACTAATTTAGCCCTATAAACTAATTTACCCCTATAAACTGATTTAGCCCTATAAACTAATTTAGCCCTATAAACTGATTTAGCCCTATAAACTAATTTAGCCCTATAAACTGATTTAGCCCTATAAACTAATTTAGCCCTATAAACTGATTTAGCCCTATAAACTGATTTAGCCCTATAAACTGATTTAGCCCTATAAACTGATTTATCCCTATAAACTGATTTATCCCTATAAACTAATTTAGCCCTTTAAACTGATTTAGCCCTATAAACTGATTTAGCCCTATAAACTAATTTAGCCCTATAAACTAATTTAGCCCTATAAACTGATTTAGCCCTATAAACTAATTTAGCCCTATAAACTGATTTAGCCCTATAAACTAATTTAGCCCTATAAACTGATTTAGCCCTATAAACTGATTTAGCCCTATAAACTGATTTAGCCCTATAAACTGATTTAGCCCTATAAACTGATTTATCCCTATAAACTAATTTAGCCCTTTAAACTGATTTAGCCCTATAAACTAATTTAGCCCTATAAACTAATTTAGCCCTATAAACTGATTTAGCCCTATAAACTAATTTAGCCCTATAAACTGATTTAGCCCTATAAACGAATTTAGCCCTTTAAACTGATTTAGCCCTATAAACTAATTTAGCCCTATAAACTGATTTAGCCCTATAAACTAATTTAGCCCTATAAACTAATTTAGCCCTATAAACTAATTTAGCCCTATAAACTAATTTAGCCCTATAAACTGATTTAGCCCTATAAACTGATTTAGCCCTATAAACTGATTTAGCCCTATAAACTAATTTAGCCCTATAAACTGATTTAGCCCTATAAACTGATTTAGCCCTATAAACTGATTTAGCCCTATAAACTGATTTAGCCCTTTGATTTTATTTTTTCTTTGTTGGATTGATTAGACTGATAGAAATTAGCAAATGTTCAGGAAATAGATGGTGTTTCCATGATGCTAATCACTGTCATTTAACATAAACATTCTCTGCCTAGGAATGACCCAACTGTCCCTGGGAGGTGATGCTGAAACAAGGCACACATTAAAGTGAATATTATATTGAAGCTGGGAGGTGGTGCTGAAACAGGGCACACTTTAAAGTGAATATTATATTGAAGCTGGGAGGTGGTGCTGAAACAGGGCACACTTTAAAGTGAATGTTATATTGTGTCTAATGACCTAAACTAGGCCTAGATGGTGACTTGTTTATAAACCTCATCTCTTTAACACCACATTAACATTAACAAAAGTAAGCAAGCAGTCAAATAATAAATGTATTTGTTATTAGTTCACAGGGGGCCACAATAATTGCATATTATTCTGGCTATTGAAATATACTAGACCTAGCTAACTAACAGCTGACTTGTTTATAAACCTCATCTCTTTAATACCACATGAACAAAGTAGGCAAGGAGATAATAAGATAAACGTACCATTTATTCCTGTCAGGGACCACATGGGGCCATGTTCGGTTTGCTTATGGAAATCAACCAACTGGGTTCAAATCCACCACAGACAGTGTTAGCCTAGACATTTGCTAAGGGAGCTAACGCTAGCTGGATTAATGATTGGACAAGAAGGCTGAGTTAAAGCCTAGACATTTGCTAAGGGAGCTAACGCTAGATGGATTAAAGATTGGACAAGAAGGCTAGGCCTAGTTGCAGTAGAATAACGATTGTATAAAGCTACAGATTTCTCAACGATCTCCTGGAGGGCCACCAGACAGTGACAGTGCACATTTTGGTTCTAACCAAGCATGAGCACATCTATTTCAACAAATCAAAGGCTTGGTGATTAGGTAACTCGGGTGTGCCCGTGCAGGGCAAGCACAAAAATGTGCATTGTCTGGTAGAAAACACTGAGTTGAACAGTTTTACTTTTTTTTATTACTATTTCTGAATAGTATTATCAAAGATTTGAATAACTAAACAAAGATAGCCTGTCGTTTCCAATGGGAACAAATTATTCATAGGGGGCAGAACAAGCAAGATGGTGGGCATAGCCAAGCAGGAGCTAGCGAGATCCTATCGGCCCATTCTAGCATACACCTGCATATTTCCGTTAGGAAACGCCTGCTCTGTGAAGTGTGCGTGTGCAATTACTGAATTCGTCTTTGCAGTCCTTCTAAACAACACAACTTTGGCGAAGGTTAAAGTATTCAAAACGTAGTCCGCTCTGTTCATAACAGATTCTAGTTTTGGGAACAGAAAACTGTATTGAGATGAAATGTCACCGATCAAAATCCATCTTCTCCAACTGGGCTTCCTGTACTAACTCTAATATCTTCTCCAACTGGGCTTCCTGTACTAACTCTAGTATCTTCTCCCACTGGGCTTCCTGTACTAACTCTAGTATCTTCTCCAACTGGGCTTCCTGTACTAACTCTAGTATCTTCTCCCACTGGTCTTCCTGTACTAACTCTAGTATCTTCTCCCACTGGGCTTCCTGTACTAACTCTAGTATCTTCTCCAACTGGGCTTCCTGTACTAACTCTAGTATCTTCTCCAACTGGGCTTCCTGTACTAACTCTAGTATCTTCTCCCACTGTCTGCCACTGGGCTTCCTGTACTAACTCTAGTATCTTCTCCCACTGTCGACCACTGGGCTTCCTGTTCTAACTCTAGTATTTTCTCCCACTGTCGACCACTGGGCTTCCTGTTCTAACTCTAGTATCTTCTCCCACTGGGCTTCCTGTACTAACTCTAGTATCTTCTCCCACTGTCTGCCACTGGGCTTCCTGTACTAACTCTAGTATCTTCTCCAACTGGGCTTCCTGTACTAACTCTAGTATCTTCTCCCACTGTCTGCCACTGGGCTTCCTGTACTAACTCTAGTATCTTCTCCCACTGTCTGCCACTGGGCTTCCTGTACTAACTCTAGTATCTTCTCCCACTGTCTGCCACTGGGCTTCCTGTACTAACTCTAGTATCTTCTCCCACTGTCGACCACTGGGCTTCCTGTTCTAACTCTAGTATCTTCTCCCACTGTCGACCACTGGGCTTCCTGTTCTAACTCTAGTATCTTCTCCCACTGGGCTTCCTGTACTAACTCTAGTATCTTCTCCCACTGTCTGCCACTGGGCTTCCTGTACTAACTCTAGTATCTTCTCCAACTGGGCTTCCTGTACTAACTCTAGTATCTTCTCCCACTGTCTGCCACTGGGCTTCCTGTACTAACTCTAGTATCTTCTCCCACTGTCTGCCACTGGGCTTCCTGTACTAACTCTAGTATCTTCTCCCACTGTCTGCCACTGGGCTTCCTGTACTAACTCTAGTATCTTCTCCCACTGTCGACCACTGGGCTTCCTGTTCTAACTCTAGTATCTTCTCCCACTGTCAACCACTGGGCTTCCTGTACTAACTCTAGTATCTTCTCCCACTGGGCTTCCTGTACTAACTCTAGTATCTTCTCCAACTGTCGACCACTGGGCTTCCTGTACTAACTCTAGTATCTTCTCCCACTGGGCTTCCTGTACTAACTCTAGTATCTTCTCCAACTGGGCTTCCTGTACTAACTCTAGTATCTTCTCCCACTGTCTGCCACTGGGCTTCCTGTACTAACTCTAGTATCTTCTCCCACTGGGCTTCCTGTACTAACTCTAGTATCTTCTCCCACTGTCTGCCGCTGGGCTTCCTGTACTAACTCTAGTATCTTCTCCCACTGTCTGCCACTGGGCTTCCTGTACTAACTCTAGTATCTTCTCCCACTGTCTGCCACTGGGCTTCCTGTACTAACTCTAGTATCTTCTCCCACTGTCTGCCACTGGGCTTCCTGTACTAACTCTAGTATCTTCTCCCACTGTCTGCCACTGGGCTTCCTGTACTAACTCTAGTATCTTCTCCCACTGTCTGCCACTGGGCTTCCTGTACTAACTCTAGTATCTTCTCCCACTTGGCTTCCTGTACTAACTCTAGTATCTTCTCCCACTGGGCTTCCTGTACTAACTCTAGTATCTTCTCCCACTGGGCTTCCTGTACTAACTCTAGTATCTTCTCCCACCGGGCTTCCTGTACTAACTCTAGTATCTTCTCCCACTGGGCTTCCTGTACTAACTCTAGTATCTTCTCCCACTGGGCTTCCTGTACTAACTCTAGTATCTTCTCCCACTGTCTGCCACTGGGCTTCCTGTACTAACTCTAGTATCTTCTCCCACTGTCTGCCACTGGGCTTCCTGTACTAACTCTAGTATCTTCTCCCACTGTCTGCCACTGGGCTTCCTGTACTAACTCTAGTATCTTCTCCCACTGTCTGCCACTGGGCTTCCTGTACTAACTCTAGTATCTTCTCCCACTGGGCTTCCTGTACTAACTCTAATATCTTCTCCCACTGTCGACCACTGGGCTTCCTGTACTAACTCTAGTATCTTCTCCCACTGTCAACCACTGGGCTTCCTGTACTAACTCTAGTATCTTCTCCCACTGGGATTCCTGTACTAACTCTAGTATCTTCTCCCACTGGGCTTCCTGTACTAACTCTAATATCTTCTCCCACTGTCGACCACTGGGCTTCCTGTACTAACTCTAGTATCTTCTCCCACTGTCGACCACTGGGATTCCTGTACTAACTCTAGTATCTTCTCCCACTGTCTGCCACTGGGCTTCCTGTACTAACTCTAGTATCTTCTCCCACTGTCTGCCACTGGGCTTCCTGTACTAACTCTAGTATCTTCTCCCACTGTCTGCCACTGGGCTTCCTGTACTAACTCTAGTATCTTCTCCCACTGTCTGCCACTGGGCTTCCTGTACTAACTCTAGTATCTTCTCCCACTGTCTGCCACTGGGCTTTCTGTACTAACTCTAGTATCTTCTCCCACTGTCTGCCACTGGGCTTCCTGTACTAACTCTAGTATCTTCTCCCACTGGGCTTCCTGTACTAACTCTAGTATCTTCTCCCACTGGGCTTCCTGTACTAACTCTAGTATCTTCTCCCACTGGGCTTCCTGTACTAACTCTAGTATCTTCTCCCACTGGGCTTCCTGTACTAACTCTAGTATCTTCTCCCACTGGGCTTCCTGTACTAACTCTAGTATCTTCTCCCACTGGGCTTCCTGTACTAACTCTAGTATCTTCTCCCACTGGGCTTCCTGTACTAACTCTAGTATCTTCTCCCACTGGGCTTCCTGTACTAACTCTAGTATCTTCTCCCACTGGGCTTCCTGTACTAACTCTAGTATCTTCTCCCACTGGGCTTCCTGTACTAACTCTAGTATCTTCTCCCACTGTCTGCCACTGGGCTTCCTGTACTAACTCTAGTATCTTCTCCCACTGGGCTTCCTGTACTAACTCTAATATCTTCACCCACTGTCTGCCACTGGGCTTCCTGTACTAACTCTAGTATCTTCTCCCACTGTCTGCCACTGGGCTTCCTGTACTAACTCTAGTATCTTCTCCCACTGTCTGCCACTGGGCTTCCTGTACTAACTCTAGTATCTTCTCCCACTGTCTGCCACTGGGCTTCCTGTACTAACTCTAGTATCTTCTCCCACTGTCTGCCACTGGGCTTCCTGTACTAACTCTAGTATCTTCTCCCACTGTCTGCCACTGGGCTTCCTGTACTAACTCTAGTATCTTCTCCCACTGTCTGCCACTGGGCTTCCTGTACTAACTCTAGTATCTTCTCCCACTGTCTGCCACTGGGCTTCCTGTACTAACTCTAATATCTTCTCCCACTGGGCTTCCTGTACTAACTCTAGTATCTTCTCCCACTGGGATTCCTGTACTAACTCTAGTATCTTCTCCCACTGTCGACCACTGGGCTTCCTGTTCTAACTCTAGTATCTTCTCCCACTGTCGACCACTAGGCTTCCTGTACTAACTCTAGTATCTTCTCCCACTGTCGACCACTGGGCTTCCTGTACTAACTCTAGTATCTTCTCCCACTGTCGACCACTGGGCTTCCTGTTCTAACTCTAGTATCTTCTCCTACTGTCGACCACTGGGCTTCCTGTACTAACTCTAGTATCTTCTCCCACTGTCGACCACTGGGCTTCCTGTACTAACTCTAGTATCTTCTCCCACTGGGATTCCTGTACTAACTAGTATCTTCTCCCACTGTCTGCCACTGGGCTTCCTGTAATAACTAGTATCTTCTCCCACTGTCGACCACTGGGCTTCCTGTTCTAACTCTAGTATTTTCTCCCACTGTCGACCACTGGGCTTCCTGTACTAACTAGTATCTTCTCCCACTGTCTGCCACTGGGCTTCCTGTACTAACTAGTATCTTCTCCCACTGTCTGCCACTGGGATTCCTGTACTAACTAATATCTTCTCCCACTGTCAACCACTGGGCTTCCTGTACTAACTCTAGTATCTTCTCCCACTGGGCTTCCTGTACTAACTCTAGTATCTTCTCCCACTGTCGGCCACTGGGCTTCCTGTTCTAACTCTAGTATCTTCTCCCACTGGGCTTCCTGTACTAACTCTAGTATCTTCTCCTACTGTCGGCCACTGGGCTTCCTGTTCTAACTCTACTATCTTCTCCCACTGTTGACCACTGGGCTTTCTGTACTAACTCTAGTATCTTCTCCCACTGGGCTTCCTGTACTAACTCTACTGTCTTTTCCCACTGTCGGCCACTGGGCTTCCTGTACTAACTAGTATCTTCTCCCACTGTCGACCACTGGGCTTCCTGTTCTAACTCTAGTATCTTCTCCCACTGTCGACCACTAGGCTTCTTGTACTAACTCTAGAATCTTCTCCCACTGTCGACCACTGGGCTTCCTGTACTAACTAGTATCTTCTCCCACTGTCGACAACTGGGCTTCCTGTTCTAACTCTAGTATCTTCTCCCACTGTCGACCACTAGGCTTCTTGTACTAACTCTAGTATCTTCTCCCACTGTCTGCCACTGGGATTCCTGTACTAACTAGTATCTTCTCCTACTGTCTGCCACTGGGATTCCTGTACTAACTAGTATATTCTCCCACTGTCGACCACTGGGCTTCCTGTACTAACTCTAGTATCTTCTCCCACTGTCAACCACTGGGCTTCCTGTACTAACTCTAGTATCTTCTCCCACTGTCGGCCACTGGGCTTCCTGTTCTAACTCTAGTATCTTCTCCCACTGTCGACCACTGGGCTTCCTGTTCTAACTAGTATCTTCTCCCACTGGGCTTCCTGTACTAACTCTAGTATCTTCTCCTACTGTCGGCCACTGGGCTTCCTGTTCTAACTCTACTATCTTCTCCCACTGTCGACCACTGGGCTTCCTGTACTAACTCTAGTATCTTCTCCCACTGGGCTTCCTGTACTAACTCTACTGTCTTTTCCCACTGTCGGCCACTGGGCTTCCTGTACTAACTCTAGTATCTTCTCCCACTGGGCTTCCTGTACTAACTCTACTGTCTTTTCCCACTGTCGGCCACTGGGCTTCCTGTACTAACTCTACTATCTTCTCCCACTGTCGGCCACTGGGCTTCCTGTTCTAACTCTACTATTTATGACAAACTGAGTATGTAGTATGCGCATTGGTCATAGTAAGGGTAAAGTTAGTATGCCAAAAGTTCCCGGATGTCGTACTACATTCGGCAAAATACCAATTATAAACTGGGTGGTTCGAGCCCTGAATGCTGATTGGCTGACAGCCGTGGTATATCAGACCGTATATGACAAAACATATTTTTACTGCTCTAATTATGTTGGTAACCAGTTTATAATAGCATTAAGGCACCTCTGAGGTTTTTGGTATATGGCCAATAAATCACGACTAAGGACTGTATCCAAATACCACACCCCTCGTGCTTTTAGTATACACACAGTGGACACTATTTCCGTGCTTTTAGGGCCCCTAATGCAATTCTTCAGAAATCAGAAAATGGCGGAAAATAAGCAGCCCGAGTCCGACGAGAGCAGATACTAATTAATGGCTTTAACTAAATTATGACAAATGTTAATTCATGTAATGACTTTTAAAAGAAGTTACTTTGGCTGACAAATTGTTTGATACGGTATCCTCAAGAACCACATAGCATATCATTACAGCAGTATGTATGTTAGCTAGCTACATGACCAAACGTTAGTTGGCTAGTAATTTACATGGAAATTGCCAGTATATTAAGGGTGCGTTCGTAAATTCGGTCTGGCTATCTACTGCAAATTCAGAGCACTCGTCTGAGTATGCCAGTGCGCAGAACAACTGATGAATATACGAATGCTCAACACCCGTTGAATACGGCCGGTGTAGGTGAAAGTAGGCAAAAAGGCGTAATTCAATTGTTGCCAGCAGGGCAGTTACAGTTAACAACGCTCTGGATAACATGAGTGTGTTCTCTCATTCGTACTGGAAGTAACTAGCAAACTAGCCAACGTTAGCCAGCTAGCTTGGGTGCTTGACTGCCGTCGTGAGGTCAGAAAGCTCAGATCAACCCCACTCCTCGTCCAGAGCGTCCAGTGTGCGCTCTGAACGCTCCCTATTTACAAACAGACAACGTTTTGAATTTACAAATCGCCCAGAGTGCACTCTGGCACTCTAGAATGAATTTACCAACACACCCAAAGTAGTAAGATGTCTAGCCAGTAATGTGAAAGGAATCTGAAAGGACACCGTTCGTTTTTTTTTTTAAACTAGGCAAGTCAGTTATGAACAACTTCTTATTTACAATGACGGCCTAGGAACAGTGAGTTAACTGGGGGGCAGAACAACATATTTTTACCTTATCTGCTCTGGGATTCAATCTTGCAACCTTTCGGTTGCTGGCCCAATGCTCTAACCACTAGGCTACCTGCTGCCCCAACAGCATAACGTTACTAAAAATGAACTAATAGTATATAACGTAAACTCACGTAAACTCGTACATTGGTCTGTACAATTGCCCTTATTTTAGCGCCCCAAAAACGTAATACTTCCAGATCAACTGTAATGTCAATACCATTGTAAAGAACAATTTCTCCCCTTTCCAACAGAATCAATGACATGACCAAACGCTGCCCGTTTCTGCATAATTCAAGCAGGCAATGAGCCCCGTCGGGTCTTTTTAAAAATGGCGGGTGGGGAAGCGGAACTAATGCGTGATAGTGAGAAGGAGAGATGTTGTGTGGGAAAATTGCTTTATTTCACTCGATCTGTCCAACTTATCACCTTATCGCCTCTAAAATGTAAATAAAACACTATAAAGAGTTTATATGTGTCATTACATACCTATTTGAAGGTTTGTGTCGAATTTGAATTGGGTTTTTAGAGTGGTGCTAAAGTTATCTTAGAAGTAAACAGTGGCTTTGAGAATGATGATCGCATGCAATGATGTCGCAAACAATGACTAGGTATCCCCCCTTACCCCTGTCACTGTCCATTACATGTTTTTAAAGGATGAGAGAAGTGCTACACCTGGTGGAGAGAGATTGTACTACAGAAATAGTTGCTTTATGTTACATGACACGACCCGATGTAACTGAGGGTCCGTTTTTTTTACTTTTCTCCAATACTATAGATCCATTACCATGTCGATCAACGCTTGAATAGAAACCTAGTTCACACCCCTGATTTTGAAGTCAACACAGTGAGCTACAGTCCCATTAGATTTCTTTGTAGCCTCGTTTGAATGTTGCGGTTGCGCACATTTGTACGGAATGGGGTGAGTTTACGTTATTCGAACATAGCTTTTGACTTTGTTACTCAATGAACCTACCAATGACTGCCTCACTGAAGTCAAGGCCTATACTGCCACCTACCGCCTGATCATTTTGACTACCACAACAAACAAGTTTCAAGGTACACTACATAGTTTGGTACGATACTTTTTTACATTGCGCAAGGAGGGCACAATAATGGCCAATGTCAACCAAGTAATGCCAACTGCATATGTCAAGCTATGTTATATCTATCGCTAGGTTAGTTGCTATAGCTACGTAACGTTAGCGAAAGGACGTTTTGACTCGCCAACGTCGTGTGGTGGTAAACGCTGGCAGAAACTTATCGAAACACATTTGCAAAACACTTTTAAGCCTTTACCTCGAGATAATACAAGTCCAACGACGTAATTTGAGAGTCGAGGAAATCTTCGTATGTGTGAAATTCTGTCACAATATTGTCGAGAGCCGCGGCAGCGTTGTCCTCCTCCATAGTTCACCAGTTACCATAGCAACCCGCTGGAGAATCACTACCAGAAGGCGCCGTCGCTCATTCAAATCAAACTTTATTAGTCACAAGCGCCGAATACAACAGGTGTAGGTAGACCTTACTGTGAAATGGTTACTTTCAAGCCCTTATTAACCAACAATGCAGTTTTAAAGAAAATAGCCCGTCTTTGCCAAAGATACTTTGTATCTTTACTTACACGAAATTAAACCAGATAAAACGAGGACCGTTATATTTACAATGGACCATGGTAATTATATAGGCCCCAGTTTAGAGGAGGATATTGAGTGAGTTTTGGTTCACATGGTGTGCCAACACGTGTCTTGTGCTGCTGTGCTTAGAATGTTGTAGTCGTGTATTTTTAGGCCTATCAGTCAAATGTATTTTACTTACAATTTTACCAATCAAATGCAATGGTTTATTGCTGACCAATACATTTATGTTGTCCGTTGATTTTAAAATAGACTAAAAGGAGCCTAAATGTAGCCTGTAAACCATGGAATTGATAAAGCATTGGAACAACCCTGTGAAATTGACCAAAAAATGTAAAACAAAATGTACAAATCCCAAATAATTATTGCATAATTATTACACAATTGTTGCCTATATATAGAAAACATATATCTCCAGCAGTGGCGACCTGTCATTCAGGTCCTTGTCGTATGAAGAGAAATTGTAGATTAAACGTATCGTGCTCATCGGCCATTGTACATCAACATTACACAACAAGTTGGAAATCGTAAATTCAAGAATGAGTGGTTTGGAAGCAATCCGTTGCTAACTGCAAGCGCTGCGATGCAGTCACTAGCCTGCTATCCCAGTCATGAAGGACGAAGCTAGGCCCCTCTTGATTCTCATTGGCTGAAGTCAAGTTAGGGGTTATACAGTACCAGTCAAAAGTTAGGACACACCTATCACTAGCATACCACCCACCCTGCAACCCACTGCTGGCTTTCTTCTGAAGCTAAGCAGGGTTTGTCCTAGATGGGAGACCAGATGCTGCTGGAAGTGGTGTTGGGGGGCCAATAGGAACCACCCTTTCCTCTGGTCAAAAAAAAAAAGAAGGTCCCAATCCCTCAGGGCAGTGATTGGGGACATTGCCCTCTGTAGGGTGCTGTCTTTCAGATGGGATGTTAAATGGGTGTCCCTCATATCATCCCCAGTTTACAATTGGCTCATTCATCTCCTATCCCCTGTAACTATTCTCCAGGTCGTTGCTGTAGTCAATTTACATGGTAAATTAAGGGTTAAATAAATACTAATTCAAGGGTTTTTCTTAATTTTACTATTTTCTACATTGTAGTATAATAGTGAAGAATTCAAAACTATGAACTAACACATATGGAATCATGTAGTAACCAAAAAAAAGTGTTAAACAAATCCAAATATATTTTTGATTCTTCAATGTAGCAACCCTTTGCCTTGATGACAGCTTTGCACACGCTTGGCATTCTGTCAACCAGCTTCATGAGGTAGTCACCTGGAATGCATTTCAATTAACAGTTGTGCCTTGTTAAAAGTTCATTTGTGGAATGTCTTTCCTTATTAATGCGTTTGAGCCAATCAGTTGTGTTGTGACAAGGTAGGGGTGGTATACAGAAGATAGCCCTATTTGGTAAAAGACCAAGTCAATATTATGGCAAGAACAGCTCATATATACAAAGAGAAACAGTCCATCATTACTTTAAGACACTAAGGTCAGTCCATCTGGAAAATTAAGAACTTTGAAAGTTTCTTCAAGTACAGTCGCAAAAACCATCAAGTGCTATAATGAAACTGGCTCTCATGAGGACCGTCACAGGAAAGGAAGACCCAGAGTTACCTCTGCTTCACAGGATAAGTTGAGTTATCAGCCTAAGAAATTGCAGCCCAAATAAATGCTAGAGTTCAAGTAACAGACATCTAAAACATCAATTGTTCAGAGGAGACGGTCAAATTGCAAAGAAACCACCACTAAAATTTGATTTAAAGGACACCAATAAAAATAAGAGACTTGCTTTGGCCAAGAAACACAAGCAATGGACATTAGACCGGTGGAAATCTGTCCTTTGGTCTAGTGAGTCCAGATTTTTGGTTCCAATCGTGTATCTTTGTGAGACACAATAGGTGAAAGGATTATCTCTGCATGTGTGGTTCCCACAGTGAAGCATGGAGGAGGTGTAATGGTTTGGGGGTGCTTTACTGGTGACATCCCATCTGGTTTGCACTTAGTGGGACTATCATTTGTTTTTCAACAGGACAATGACCCAACACCCCTCCAGGCTGTGTAAGAGCTTTTTGACCAAAAAGGAGAGTGACGGAGTGCTGCATCAGATAACCTGGCCTCAACCCAATTTAAATGGTTTGGGATGAGTTGAGCCGCAGAGTGAAGGAAAAGCAGCCAACAAGTGCTCAGCATATGTGGGAACTCCTTCAAGATTGTTAGAAAAGCATTAGCCATAAATCTGGTTGACAGAATGCCAAGAGTGTGCAAAGCTGTCAAGGCAAAGGGTGGCTATTTGAAGAATCTCAAATATATTTAGATTTGTTTAACATTTTTTTGGTTACTCCATGATTCCATGTGTTATTTCATAGTTTTGATGTCTTCACTATTATTCTACAATGTAGGTGTGTCCAAACGTTTGACTGGTACTGTATGTCACTCTCCTATACCCCTATTCCCAACAACAACCCCACCGGTTGTAAATAAACTATTTTTGAGCCAATATAACTTGTATCATTATTATATGGCTGTAAAACCCATAGCCGAATGGCTTCAGACTGAGTATTTCTCACCATTTATTTACAGAGCAATTTCTGTTTATTAACAGGTTGTGTCCATTTATTTACAGTAGTGTGTTAATTATTGATATTTTCAGTGAAATTCATACAAAAGTCAAGAGTTGTTACCCACGCCTCCTGGAGGGAACACAATCAACTCCCCGTGGAGGTAAAGAGGTATGCGACTGCAGGTGGAGGTAAAGAGGTATGCGACTGCAGGTGGAGGTAAAGAGGTATGCGACTGCAGGTGGAGGTAAAGAGGTATGCGACTGCAGGTGGAGGTAAGGATGACAGAGGCAGAGAATTGTACCGTTAACAAGGAATTTATTTCATTCACACTTTAATTTGGGGAAAAGGGTCTGGAAGGAACAAAATCAAAGAGAGTCAAAGTTAAAGAACCATCTCTCCACCTACCCATTACTTACCTATCTTAGCACGCTAACCAAAATATAGGGGATGGTCCACCCAGGTCTTATCTAGGGTGCATAGACAGTATACACTACGGGTATAAGTATGCCCTGCAGGCCTCTTGCCTAAGCACTCCCAAGATCCCCCCCGGGGAACAAATTAAACAGAATAATACAAACTTAGAGTGAACAATTTCACTAATCAAAAGCAGTCCTATGGCATACACAAACGTCAGCAGGACCGGCTACAAAGTACTTTACAAATTATACAGAACAACAAAACACAGGACGTACCAAGTAGCTCTCTTTCGAACAAAGGAACGCTGGCTTTTAAAGCTGCAGAAGGAGTCGGTAATTGAAAACAGCTGTATCTCCGGACGAGAGGACGGGGTCAGAGCTCCAATCAGCAATGGGGGCCGACCAATCAGCTGCTTAGTATCCAGGAAGCCATTTCCTGAAACACACATATACAAACCCACAACACAGAAACTGGTGAACGTAGCAAGTTGGCTATAACATGAGTACAAAGTGAGTGTGTGTGTGTATGTGTTTTTTTGTGAGTGTATACAGTGTGTATTATAATGTCCCATCAAAAATGTATCCCCATTCAAATACCTTTTTGTTTTTTAAATCCAATCTGGCAACGCTCATAGAGTTGGACAGCCTTGAATAAGATGCATAAGAAAATAAATGGTACACAAAAGTGGAGCCTTGTATTAAATGCATTATGAAGAAAATGGGAAATTAATGTAGGATAATATAACACATTAGATCTGGTAAAAGATAATACAAAGAAAAAAACGTGTATTTTTAAACATTTTTGGTACCGTCATCTTTGAAATGCAAGAGAAAGGTCATAATGTATTATTCCAGCCCCGGCGCAATTTAGATTTTGGAGTGTATGTGCAAAGTTTTAGACTGATCCAATGAACCATTGCATTTTTGTTCAAAATGTTGTATTCCAAATGTGCCTAAATGGTTTATTAATATATTTAAGTTCATAACTGTGCACTGTCAAACAATAACATGGTATTATTTCACTGTAAATAGCTACTGTAAATTGGACAGTGCAGTTAGATTAACAACAATTGAAGCTTTCTGCTAATATCAGATGTGTCTATGACCTGGAAAATGTTCTTGTTACTTTCAACCTCATGCTAATCACATTAGCCTAAGTTAACTCAACCGTCCCGCGCGGGGGGAGAAATCCTGTAGAGGTTAATGTTTTTTTTTTTTTTTTTAAATGGTGTAACTGCCTTAATTTGGCCCCAAGCAGCAGCTAATATATATAATAAATACAAAGACAAGAAGAAGTAATTAGATACATAAGGTAAAAATAAATACAAAACAAAATGTTCAACGTTTTGGGAAACATGGCATTTGAGCACTCTTGGCACTTAAGTTTCATTTAAAAAATGATTTGTCGTCAATGTATGGTCAGTAGGTGTGGAAAACTATTATTGCTGTGACAGAAAGGAGAACACAAATCCACTGTTAAATAAAGTCACAAACAGCCATGCCGGAATTAAGATTCGGCCCCATAGCGCCACCATCATGACGCATTGGATGTGTGGCCTTAGGATGAGTTACTTCTGTACCACGCCTACAAAATATCAGAACTCAACATCGAACACATGATGCAGTATGCTTTTGGCCCATTTTCAATGCTGTTGACTACTTTAAAAATGTCTTCTCCAGAACTGCTAGACCGACTGGCAACAAATGTGGTATGTAGCATCTATGTACTAGTGACAAATGAACAATTTTCCTTAAAGGTTAAACAACCATTCATAGTAACAATAACACAAATGTATAAAATTCCATGTGAATTCACAATACAACTTTCCCCTTTTACATCATCTAGTTAGGCTATAACACGGAGAATGTTTTGTGATCTTACATTTTGTGAGGGAAGAAACCCACTCACTACAGAGTTTGTCTTTTTAAAGTGTAAACCATATTTGCCAGGCCTCGAGCTCAAGCAATGTCGACTATGAGCATGAACGGTTACGCCACCGTGCGGCTAAACTGAACAGATCTGAATGTACTTGCATGTCGAGTCTCAACAGCGAACATTTTCACTACGTTTTGTTACAATATGAATGCCTCTTGATTTATGTGCAAGACTACACCCATGTGAATGATTATTGGCCATGTTGTTTAAGACACCAGCCTGAAAAATATTGCATTGAGAGACATTTGGTCAATCGACGCTATATACATATCAAATTTCGCCTCTAGATAGGCCCAGTGGTTCCGGAAGCCCAGGGTTTTTCCACAGAGGCAAATTTGTGAGGAGAAAGGCCATACAGTATGTGGGATTCTAGGTCAGATGGGGTGATTGCATTTTCAATTGCTTGTTAGAGTCACCATTTGGCCAATTGGGTTTCGCCCATGGTCATTCACCATTGTGCAACTTGGCATCCTTCTATGCCTCAACTCACAGGATTTAGCATGTTTTCACTAGATAATAATTAAAGCTGCAAGCAGTGTTTCCAAGGTTCAAGCTGTGGGTCTGACTGTGCAAAACTGGACATGTCGCCCTAGGATGACCTAATTTTGTACACCTTACCACGCTTGCAAAATATCAGAACAGATCATGTAATATGCTTCTGATGTACAGTGAACAAAAATAATTAAAAAAACATGCAACAATTTCAAAGATTTTACTGAGTTACAGTTCATTTAAGGAAAACAGTCAATTGAAATTAATTCATTACATCCTAATCCATGGATTTCACATGACCGGGAATACAGATATGTTGGTCACAGATACCTTTAAAAATAAGTAGGGGCGTGGATCAGAAAACCAGCTGTCTGGGTGGTTGACCTCTGACAATGCGCCGGGCGAGGAAGCCAGGCGTGGAGGTCGACGGGCGAGGAAGCCAGGCGTGGAGGTCGACGGGCGAGGAAGCCAGGCGTGGAGGTCGACGGGCGAGGAAGCCAGGCGTGGAGGTCGACGGGCGAGGAAGCCAGGCGTGGAGGTCGACGGGCGAGGAAGCCAGGCGTGGAGGTTGATGGGTTACATGTTAAATAAAGGTTTAATAAATAAATACAAATTAAATCACGTGGTCTGCAGTTGAGGCCAGTTTGACTTAGGGACAAATCTTAAACGACATTGGATGTGGCTTATGGTAGAGAAATTAACATTCAATTCTGTCCACAGCTCTGGTGGACATTCCTGCAGTCAGCATGCCAATTGCACGCTCCCATCAAAACGTCTGTGGCATTGTGTTGTGTGACAAAACTGCACATTTTAGAGTGTCCGTTTATTGTCCCCAGTACAAGGTGCACCTGTGTAATGATCGTGCGGTTTAATCAGCTTCGTGATATGCCACACCTGTCAGGTGGACGGATTATCTTGGCAAAGGAGAAATGCTCACTAACAGGGATGTTAAACACATTTACATAAGCGCACGGAACATTTGAGGGCTCTTTTATTTCATCTCATGAAACCAACACTTTACATGTTGCGTTTCATATTTTTTTTGTTCGGTGTAATTACCACTTTGAATGGTGTATCAATACACCCAATCACTTCAAAGAGACAGGCCTCCTTCCTAACGCAGTCGAGGGAGGAAGGACATATGATGCCAGTGGTGACTTTAAAACAGTTAAAGAGTTTAATGACTGTGGAAGGAGAATGGATCAACATTGTAGTTACTCCACAATATTAACCTAAATGACAGTGAAAAGAAGGAAGCCTGTACAGAATACAAATATTCCCAAAACATGCATCCTGTTTGCAATAAGAGGCACTAAAGTAATACTGTAACAAAAAAAATTAAAAAATGGTGGGAAAGAAAAAGTTTATGTCCTAAATACAAAGTGTTACATTTGGGGTGAATCCAACACCTCACATTACTCCGTACCACTCTTCATATGTTCAAGCATGGTGGGGGCTGAATCATGTTATGGGTATGCTTGTCAACTGCAAGGGAGATAAACAAATAAACAGAAGAGAGCTAAGCACAGGCAAAATCCTAGAGGAAAACCTGGTTCAGTCTGCTTCCCAACAAACAGAGACTAATTCACCTTTTAGCAGGACAATAACCGAAAACGCAAGGCCAAATCTACACTGGAGTTGCTTACCAAGAAGACAGTGAATGTTCCTGAGTGGCTGAGTTACAGTTTTGACATAAATCTGCTTGAAAATCAATGGCAAGACTTGAAAATATCTGTCAAACAAATGATCAACAACCAACTTGACAGAGCTTGAAAAAAAAATGTAAAAGAACAAATGTGCAAATATTGTACAATCCAGGTGCACAAAGTCTTAGAGACTTACCCAGAAAGACTGATTCTAACATGTATTGACTCAGGGGTAAAAATACTTATGAAAATTATTTTTGTATTTCATTTTCAATAAATTTGCACAAATGTTTAAAAATATGTTTTCACTGACATGAATGGGGTATTGTGTGTAGATGGGTGGGTGGGGGACATCAATTGAATCCATTCTGAATTTAGGCTGTAACATAATATTTAATAAATCAATGGGGGTATAAATACTCCGAATGTACCGTACAATGGGGTTTTACATTGTGTTGCTCCTTGAACCCTTAATTAGTTAGTAAAACAACAATGAGCTGCCTTGGGATGACTCCTCCTAGGTACTGACACACAACCGTTTCAAACAATCCACACCGTCAACCATAGTCCCACTTCCTGCTTCCATGTCAGTTCATCCAATAGAAAAGGCAATCTTCTGTTCCTCATTACCTCAGGTCAACGTGGAGTCTGCGGGTGAGGCGGCCGCCTCAGGTCAACGTGGAGTCTGCGGGTGAGGCGGCCGCCTCAGGTCAACGTGGAGTCTGCGGGTGAGGCGGCCGCCTCAGGTCAACGTGGAGTCTGCGGGTGAGGCGGCCGCCTCAGGTCAACGTGGAGTCTGCGGGTGAGGCGGCCGCCTCAGGTCAACGTGGAGTCTGCGGGTGAGGCGGCCGCCTCAGGTCAACGTGGAGTCTGCGGGTGAGGCGGCCGCCTCAGGTCAACGTGGAGTCTGCGGGTGAGGCGGCCGCCTCAGGTCAACGTGGAGTCTGCGGGTGAGGCGGCCGCCTCAGGTCAACGTGGAGTCTGCGGGTGAGGCGGCCGCCTCAGGTCAACGTGGAGTCTGCGGGTGAGGCGGCCGCCTCAGGTCAACGTGGAGTCTGCGGGTGAGGCGGCCGCCTCAGGTCAACGTGGAGTCTGCGGGTGAGGCGGCCGCCTCAGGTCAACGTGGAGTCTGCGGGTGAGGCGGCCGCCTCAGGTCAACGTGGAGTCTGCGGGTGAGGCGGCCGCCTCAGGTCAACGTGGAGTCTGCGGGTGAGGCGGCCGCCTCAGGTCAACGTGGAGTCTGCGGGTGAGGCGGCCGCCTCAGGTCAACGTGGAGTCTGCGGGTGAGGCGGCCGCCTCAGGTCAACGTGGAGTCTGCGGGTGAGGCGGCCGCCTCAGGTCAACGTGGAGTCTGCGGGTGAGGCGGCCGCCTCAGGTCAACGTGGAGTCTGCGGGTGAGGCGGCCGCCTCAGGTCAACGTGGAGTCTGCGGGTGAGGCGGCCGCCTCAGGTCAACGTGGAGTCTGCGGGTGAGGCGGCCGCCTCAGGTCAACGTGGAGTCTGCGGGTGAGGCGGCCGCCTCAGGTCAACGTGGAGTCTGCGGGTGAGGCGGCCGCCTCAGGTCAACGTGGAGTCTGCGGGTGAGGCGGCCGCCTCAGGTCAACGTGGAGTCTGCGGGTGAGGCGGCCGCCTCAGGTCAACGTGGAGTCTGCGGGTGAGGCGGCCGCCTCAGGTCAACGTGGAGTCTGCGGGTGAGGCGGCCGCCTCAGGTCAACGTGGAGTCTGCGGGTGAGGCGGCCGCCTCAGGTCAACGTGGAGTCTGCGGGTGAGGCGGCCGCCTCAGGTCAACGTGGAGTCTGCGGGTGAGGCGGCCGCCTCAGGTCAACGTGGAGTCTGCGGGTGAGGCGGCCGCCTCAGGTCAACGTGGAGTCTGCGGGTGAGGCGGCCGCCTCAGGTCAACGTGGAGTCTGCGGGTGAGGCGGCCGCCTCAGGTCAACGTGGAGTCTGCGGGTGAGGCGGCCGCCTCAGGTCAACGTGGAGTCTGCGGGTGAGGCGGCCGCCTCAGGTCAACGTGGAGTCTGCGGGTGAGGCGGCCGCCTCAGGTCAACGTGGAGTCTGCGGGTGAGGCGGCCGCCTCAGGTCAACGTGGAGTCTGCGGGTGAGGCGGCCGCCTCAGGTCAACGTGGAGTCTGCGGGTGAGGCGGCCGCCTCAGGTCAACGTGGAGTCTGCGGGTGAGGCGGCCGCCTCAGGTCAACGTGGAGTCTGCGGGTGAGGCGGCCGCCTCAGGTCAACGTGGAGTCTGCGGGTGAGGCGGCCGCCTCAGGTCAACGTGGAGTCTGCGGGTGAGGCGGCCGCCTCAGGTCAACGTGGAGTCTAGGTGTGGGGCGGCCGCCTCAGGTCAACGTGGAGTCTAGGTGTGGGGCGGCCGCCTCAGGTCAACGTGGAGTCTAGGTGTGGGGCGGCCGCCTCAGGTCAACGTGGAGTCTAGGTGTGGGGCCTCTAATTTTCTTATCCTTTCATCAACTCTGACCTACAAAGCAAGGGTCTGGCGAAAGGAATGTATCTTTACTGTCCCAGTGGTGAAGACCACAGTCTGTCCCAGTGGTGAAGACCACAGTCTGTCCCAGTGGTGAAGACCACAGTCTGTCCCAGTGGTGAAGACCACAGTCTGTCCCAGTGGTGAAGACCACAGTCTGTCCCAGTGGTGAAGACCACAGTCTGTCCCAGTGGTGAAGACCACAGTCTGTCCCAGTGGTGAAGGCCTATGGACATGGTGCCATTTCTGATGCAGACTTTATTACATATATAGTGCACTATTTTCTGCTTTACGGCCAAAAGTAGTGCACTATATAGGGATTATGATTCCATTTCGGGACACAGCCAATTGAAGGCTTCTGATAGAAGGCTCCTGTGAGTGACAAGACAAATCAGTCCAATGAGCTCACAGGGACCAGAGAATTAGTCCAATGAGATGATGTCTGAGATGCTGTTGGACCCTACCCCTCCCCCGGTAATAACCCCAGTTTGGTAAGAAGAGGTGGAGAAGAGGTGGGAACTGGTGTCGTATTGGCTAGAAGAGGACACCAGGCCGGCGCTAGTGGTGGCACCCTGCAGGCTGCTGGTCAGGCTATCCAGGAACATGGGAGCTCTGTAATGCTGCGGGTCACCTTGGATCAGCGAGAACAGATCCAGACCTAGGTGAGAGGGGGGCGGAAAAGATCGTTTCACACTCCTCCTCTGAACTCACAAGCTACATCGCAGACACGGGCTATTACCAGACATTTAGACAAAGCACGTCATTGTTTGATCGGCAGGACAAAAGAGGTCAAAGCTCCAACAAGGTTTGCCAGAAATACTGGTCGCAGGATTCACGTCAACGCATATTCCCTCCCCATTACGGAAACAAAGACTTACCCTGCATGTCCGTAGGGACGGTGGACAGGGTGGAGTGGTGGAAGGGGACTGTATAGTCGGCCAGTGAGTTCGTCAGGTAGGATGATGTGTCCAGGGCATGTACGTTTGGCAGGCACACCGTCGACGGCTGATAGGACAACACTCTGAGGATTAGAAACAGTCGAGAGATCCGAGTCAGACACAGCTTCATCACGTGGTTGATTTAAGGGGTCAATATGACCTCCAATCAAACACTAATTAAGTTACACCACACTAGTTACACCACACTAGTACACACTACTCACCCCTTGGCGTGCACCTCCTCGGTCTTGGACATGTAGAGGCATCGCTTCTTGAGTGGCGGGTCAGGGTCCTCCTCCTCCTCCTCCTCGTCCTCTGACGAGCTCTCTAGGGTCAGGTCGATCACGTCTGCCTTCTTATTGGTCGAGCTGGGCTCTCTGTGGGGAGGGACCACCGCACACTGACGTGCTGGGGGGAGGGGAGGGGGGGGACGAGATGAGATTATGGTTTGAAATGTATTAATCAACGGGTTAAACTGTCGGTAAGAAATTCTGCAATTCTATATGTGGTGTGTTAAGTGACTCAACATGCTCTGGGAGAATTCCACAGGAAGACGCAGTACTCTAACCCCGCCTTCTAACCCCGCCTTCTAACCACAGAAATGTCAATACATTGTGGCAGTTGTTAACCATGTGTAAACCCCCAATACTGTGCGTTATATTACCGATATGAAGCCAAAACATAGAGGTGGTGCCGTACTAAGAAGGTTCAAATCTGTGGGACACCCATTGGACATTTCCCCAGTACACACGTGCCCATTATATACACACACTTCATAGAAGTCAGCAGGATGAAGGCACCCCGTGTGTGTGTGTGTGTGTCTATGTCATTAGACATGCACATGTCTGAGGAGTGGACATGTCTGTTTATTTTTTGTGCTACGGCCTAATATTTACTGTTGCTACGGTTACGCCTATTGGGAATGTTCTAGAACATAGGTGCCCATTACACATTTAGGGCAATAGACACCACTAGACATGCACCTGTCTGGGGAGTGTTAAGGTTCTGATGTTTATACGCCGGAATGTGAAACCAAACTAACATGAGTGCACGGCAGAAAGATAATGGTGGCTAAATGCCAGAGGGGACGAATCATTAACATCATGAGGAGTTACTGTGTGTGATGGGAGAATGAAACCTGTTTAAGAAGTGTCAAGGCTGGATAGGCAATTACTTAATGAACCAGCTCAGCTTATATTACTTTAGTGTGTGTGTATATATAATAAAGTACTATATTATATTACTTTAGTATATTATATTACTTTAGTATATTATATTACTTTAGTATATTATATTACTTTAGTGTGTGTGTATATAATAAAGTACTATATTATATTACTTTAGTATATTATATTACTTTAGTATATTATATTACTTTAGTGTGCGTGTATATAATAAAGTACTATATTATATTACTTTAGTATATTATATTACTTTAGTATATTATATTGCTTTAGTATATTATATTGCTTTAGTATATTATATTACTTTAGTATATTATATTACTTTAGTATATTATATTACTTTAGTATATTATATTACTTTAGTATATTATATTACTTTAGTATATTATATTACTTTAGTATATTATATTACTTTAGTATATTATATTACTTTAGTATATTATATTACTTTAGTATATTATATTACTTTAGTATATTATTTTAGTATATTATATTACTTTAGTATATTATTTTAGTATATTTGAACGCTGAGGCGCCAGTATTTGAAATATTATTGACTGAATATTTCCACAACGCACCTTACTGCGAAACCCGCCAAAAATGGTGTTCTAATCTCTCTTTGCGATGGGTATTCCTCAACCTATCAGGATAAGATAGCTGTGACATTGTATTGCCAAGAAGGATGGGGAAGTCCCAGGGGTGTTTTTCCTTCGGTCATTGTTTTGAGAGACAAAGAAAACCAGCAGATTACAGAGTAGAGGCATGGGTTGGTCCAAATTCACCTCGCCACCCTAGCTCCATCGCGAGCGCTAGATTGGTAGCTGTAAGTGAATCCCTAACGCTGTTCGCTGAGGCAACGAGCCGGGTGAGTGGCAGGGCAGCATTGACTGTGATTAAAAATCACCAGAACTCAGTGGCTACAGCCCTACAATAGATAAATAACAGTGAATTAAAAATGTGTCCCATCCATCTCTGTGCAGCTGGCTAGCAGGACGTTAATTCACGGTCTCCAAGGCTAATTATTTGCTGCAGTTTATCCTCCCATCATCTACACCTCTGCTGTTTTCAACCAAGATCTCAGTGATCACTGCCTCATTGCCTGCATCCGTAATGGGTCAGCGGTCAAACGACCTCCACTCATCACTGTAAAACGCTCCCTGAAACACTTCAGCGAGCAGGCCTTTCTAATCGACCTGGCCGGGGTATCCTGGAAGGATATTGATCTCATCCCGTCAGTAGAGGATGCCTGGATATTTTTTTTAAATGCCTTCCTAACCATCTTAAATAAACATGCCCCACTCAAGAAATTTAGAACCAGGAACAGATATAGACCTTGGTTCTCCCCAGACCTGACTGCCCTTAACCAACACAAAAACATCCTATGGCGTTCTGCATTAGCATCGAACAGCCCCCGTGATATGCAGCTGTTCAGGGAAGCTAGAAACCATTATACACAGGCAGTTAGAAAAGCCAAGGCTAGCTTTTTCAAGCAGAAATTTGCTTCCTGCAACACTACCTCAAAAAAGTTCTGGGACACTGTAAAGTCCATGGAGAATAAGAACACCTCCTCCCAGCTGCCCACTGCACTGAAGATAGGAAACACTGTCACCACTGATAAATCCACCATAATTGAGAATTTCAATAAGCATTTTTCTACGGCTGGCCATGCTTTCCACCTGGCTACTCCTACCCCTGTCAACAGCACTGCACCCCCCACAACAACTCGCCCAAGCCTTCCCCATTTCTCCTTCTCCCAAATTTGCTCAGCTGATGTTCTGAATGAGCTGCAAAATCTGGACCCCTACAAATCAGCCGGGCTAGACAATCTGGACCCTTTCTTTCTAGAATGATCTGCCAAAATTGTTGCCACCCTTATTACTAGCCTGTTCAACCTCTCGTGTCGTCTGAGATTCCCAAAGATTGGAAAGCAGCTGCGGTCATCCCCCTCTTCAAAGGGGGTGACACTCTTGACCCAAACTGCTACAGACCTATATCTATCCTACCATGCCTTTCTAAGGTCTTCGAAAGCCAAGTCAACAAACAGATTACCGACCATTTTGAATCGCACCATACCTTCTCTGCTATGCAATCTGGTTTCAGAGCTGGTCATGGGTGCACCTCAGCCACGCTCAAGGTCCTAAATGATATCTTAACCGCCATCGATAAGAAACATTACTGTGCAGCCGTATTCATTGATCTGGCCAAGGCTTTCGACTCTGTCAATCACCACATCCTCATCGGCAGACTCGACAGCCTTGGTTTCTCAAATGATTGCCTCGCCTGGTTCACCAACTACTTCTCTGATAGAGTTCAGTGTGTCAAATCGGAGGGTCTGCTGTCCGGACCTCTGGCAGTCTCTATGGGGGTGCCACAGGGTTCAATTCTTGGACCGACTCTCTTCTCTGTATACATCAATGAGGTCGCTCTTGCTGCTGGTGAGTCTCTGATACACCTCTACGCAGACGACACCATTCTGTATACTTCTGACCCTTCTTTAGACACTGTTAACAACCCTCCAGGCAAGCTTCAATGCCATACAACTCTCCTTCCGTGGCCTCCAATTGCTCTTAAATACAAGTAAAACTAAATGCATGCTCTTCAACCGATCGCTACCTGTACCTACCCGCCTGTCCAACATTACTACTCTGGACGGCTCTGACTTAGAATACGTGGACAACTACAAATACTTAGGTGTCTGGTTAGACTGTAAACTCTCCTTCCAGACCCATATCAAACATCTCCAATCCAAAGTTAAAGTTACCTCTTTCCCTACTGTATTTTATTTATTTATTTTGCACCCCATTATTTTTATTTCTACTTTGCACATTCTCCCATTGCAAATCTACCATTCCAGTGTTTTACTTGCTATATTGTATTTACTTTGCCACCATGGCCTTTTTGCCTTTACCTCCCTTATCTCACCTCATTTGCTCACATCGTATATAGACAGACTTGTTTATACTGTATTATTGACTATGTTTGTTTTACTCCATGTGTAACTCTGTGTCGTATGTGTCGAACTGCTTTGCTTTATCTTGGCCAGGTCGCAATTGTAAATGAGAACTTGTTCTCAACTTGCCTACCTGGTTAAATAAAGGTGAAATAAATAAATAAAAATCATCAGAGTGAGTCAACACCAAACAGCAACAAAGTAACCAAACTCAGGTGTCGACCTAGTTTAGACAAACTGGTATTAGACTAGTAGGCTTCTGCGTTGCAGTTTAGACAAACTGGTATTAGACTAGTAGGCTTCTGCGTTGCAGCTTAGACTTTGTGAGAAAGGGTGTGGTGACCGCTGTGTGATTTGGTGCCATTATTGACAACGGATTAACATTGGAGAAGGTGGCGGACAGGTCAATCACTTGAAAATCAGATCTCAGAAACAGTAAATCCTGTCCTTATGAAATAAGTGTTCCTGAAAAGCTTCCCCGAATACAAAGTACAACAGGTTTCCTTAACACCCTACCGCACAGTACGCGTCACCACGGCGACAACACCCTACTGCACAGTATGTTCCAAACATATTACTCACTATATGACTGCTGCAGGGATTAAATGAACCCAAACGTAAAGGAGGCTCCGCACTAAGAACCTCCTATCAAATGAACCCAAACGTAAAGGAGGCTCCGCACTGAGAACCTCCTATCAAATGAACCCAAACGTAAAGGAGGCTCCGCACTAAGAACCTCCTATCAAATGAACCCAAACGTAAAGGAGGCTCCGCACTGAGAACCTATCAAATGAACCCAAACGTAAAGGAGGCTCCGCACTGAGAACCTATCAAATGAACAGAGGCTCCGCACTAGGAACAGCACATCTTATCGACACTTGAAGTCAAATATCGATATAATATAGTCCAATAATTATAACTGATGCGTACCTACAGATCCCCCCCCCCCCATCACTAGTAGATAACCTGTAGATATTTACAGCAGTGACAGGCTCATTGTAAAGGCTGAAACACATGGATACCGCCATCCAATGATTAATTGTTATTCCCGATTCTATGAATATATACATCTGGACTTACGTTCTATTTTTGGGATACAGGTTGAGGACACACTGAGGGCCTCTTTCCTTGGTCTCATGGGGCACCAGGTCCCATCCTCCTGGAACTTGATCTCATCCACATCGGAACAGTCGTTCAGAATCTCCATGAACAACCTGACAGACAGGAAGGACAGAGTTCCATGTTCCAACAACCTTCCGTTTGACATTCCATAGAACACTACAGTTCTACACCTTTCAGAGCTGCTTTTTAACCTCGGCTAAAACACGTTAACAGATCATTGCCGCGGTGATAACCGGTAAAAATCAATTTATATTTTTTATTATTGAAATAAAATGTATCTAATGAGAAGTCTAACAGTAGTTTTCCCCTCACCAACCTGTCGATGAGGAGGCTCTGGTAGCAGCCTTTTTCTCAGACAGGACAGACCCAGGTATTATGATGATAATTATTAGGAGAGAGGAACCAACCCGTCAATGATCAGGCTCTCGTAGGGGGCCTTCTTGTCACAGACAGGACAGACCCAGGTGGGCTTCTTCTCATTCATCTGCAGGTAGAGGGCTGCGTCGAAACACTGCAGGTGGGAACAGGTGAGAGCTCGACACGGCACAGTCAGACGCATCTTACCCAGCTGGAGAGATATGGGAGAGGGAGACGAGAGATGGGAGAGGGAGGGGAGAGATGAGGGAGGGGAGAGAGAGATGAGGGAGATATGGGAGGGAGGAAAAAGAAGAGGATAGTGAAAGAAGTAGAAGGAGAGTTAATAAATCAGTAAATCTTTCTGCAATGAAATGATATCAAACTGACTATCAGATGCACTTGTTTCCAGCAGGTTTTACTTACAGGGCACATGAGAGACACTCTCAGACTGGTTGTAGCAATCTCACTGTCAGGGTCTGCTGTCAGCTTCTCTTTTACTGCAAGAGGAAGATATCAGGGGCATTTACAGATTAAACACAGTAACGTGTGGAAGCAAGCGTGTGACCATATGAGCATGTGTGTGCGCTTACTCAGCGCTCTGGAGTGGTCTGGATTTCTGATGCCCTTCATCCTGAGCCTCTGCAGCAGTAGAGGTGAGGTGAGCTGTCTCACCAGGTACACCAACACAGAGTACGTCTGAAACAAGTCAGGAATTGAATTATACGTCTCTGCTTGAACAACATCAGGCTGATGACGGCTATAATGCAGAAAGTTGCCACTACTATAAATAAAATAATGAAGAGTACGTTGATCCTCAACGTTAGTTGCTTACCTTTCCGATTTCAGGTGCCCACGTTATAGAGATCTGATTGGGTACTGCAGAGGACAATCTGACCAATGAGGTGATGTTTAGAGGTCTTCCTGGTCTCTTCTGTTCCACTCCATTTTTAGGGGGAGGGGCATAACCCTAAAAACAAAACATGACAGTATCAGCATTACCAACTTCTCCATCAAGTTCTTTCCTTTAAAAAAGTTGAGCTTATGCTGCAACCGTTAGTGGTAGATGGTGTGGTGCAACGACAGAATGCCACCATCACAAGAGGGAGTTAGAACGCTGATCTATCAGTCGTCTAAACTGTGGAAATTAATGCAGGTGTGAATGCTTTAGTCTGACAATCTCTCCTCTCTGCCACTAGAGTTCTGCATCAGCAAAATAATGTATTAGCTGGCGGCGGTCCTGGAGTTGAGGGAACTTGGGTAAATACAAAACGGCTCAATTACACTTGATATGTGGACGGACATTTTTTTTTTTAAGTGGGCAGTGGGCTTTTGGTTTCTCTCCCTCTAAAAACAGAAATAAAATCACTGTAAATAACAAACAGGCTTTATTCGCCACAGAGTGGATTAGTGAGTCTATATAAAAGGGGAGTTTCTGAAACACGGAGTCCTTATTTGGCGACGTTAGACTACTGATAGATGATGTGGTCAGTCAGAGTTGAGTTCTATTGTAAAGTTTAGCCCAATGGTAAAAAAAAAAAGGGGCAAACTTTCAATGTATTCCATACTTGAGTACTCTAAAATGTAAATTTCTAACTCAATATCATAGACCAGATTTGCCCCAACGAAAAAAATGCATTAACCCGTAGAAATATATGAATTATTAACCCTGCATTGTAAATTGTATAAAAACCCCTTAGATATTAATATAGAGTCCACAAAAATGTTATTAAATCTACAAAGGCATTTATTGATCTGCCAGTATTTTCCATTTAGATTCCGGTAAACTCTGATGTTTCCAACCAACATTCATTATTGGATTATTCACCGTGGCAACCACAAGTTAGTATTAAAAATTAAACTTATTTCTCCGTGGCTTTTGTGGAGATCAGACCGTTTTCATTTGCAGGAATTTGTGCATTTTTTACCAAATGCAAGTCAGAACAAATACTTCTCACTTTAATAATATCCCTGTTATATTTAAATACACATGTATTGTATGTAGAGGGTTAACTTTCTTCACTAGTTATTTTTTTGGAAGCATTTTGAAAACATGTTTTCAAACACTTTTTTCATTAAGTTTGGCAGGCCGTGAACAATTGCAGACAATGTTTCCACTCTGAGAACAGTAAATTAATAATTAATATATTCATTCAATACATTGGAATACAAAAGAAGCCATCCACCCTTGATGGGCTATAAGCAGGACAATAGACTTGATTCATTTAGGGACTTTAAAATGTATTAAATGGATGTTTGAGAGGCATGTCACTCCAACCATCTCTTTGCATAACCCACCACATGCATCGTTTTCTAACCTCATCTGGATGGACCCATAACGAATTACTGTGGGAATAAACATCAATGAATGACAGAAATATTAGAATAAAGTAGGCTAATGAAGGCAACAAATCGTTGCTTACTGAAACACCCAAAGTCATCCAATTGTTACAAAAGGATTTAAAGCAATAACCAACCCGCGTGTGGTCAACTATTTCAGCACCGTTTCGCACTGCTCTGAGACAAGCATGGGGACTGGTCTTGATAAATCAATTAGATTTTTATTTTCACAGAATCTCCGTTTGGGTATTGGTTAGACTAGAATTAGGGTGTGGAAATGTTAGGATCATTTTGCTCTTCACTCAGTCACTTAATAACCTAGGCCTCCTCCTGACCAGCCACATTGTACAGCGCCATATTGACCTAATGAAAACCCTGAGGCCTACATAGGCTACTGTAAAATGCATTTGTTGGTCTTGGAATAGAAACACCACAATATTAATAATTTAATTAAGCAACATTTCTAACATTATAAACACAACGAATACAATAATTTAAAAATAAATTATCAATCCCACAGTCTGTTCTAACAAAAAGACGATTTGAAGTCTCACAGCAAATATTAAAAACAGTCAATATTAATTGTTAACAGTATTAATTGTTTAATTAAAGGTTCCCGGTGTGATTTTTTTTATATAACTAAAATGCTTGACTGTATTTAAAGATATGGATGACCTGTATGCTTTATGTAGCCTTATAAAGCAGGCCTTTATGCCAATAAGTAAGTTACGCTATAACAGCTACAGTGAACAGGACTCTTAAACCTACAGCACCAAGCCATGTCAATAACGTCACTTCTCAAAGATGCCCTCCGGTGGTGGCAACAGCTGACAGTTAAATAACATGGAATTCTACAGCACCATGCAAGCTGTATGATGCAACTTTTTTTTAGAGAAACACTATGTTAATGTTTTTTTTTTAAAAGTTACTTTGTTATTCATATAACCGCATAGAAATAAAATAATGTTTATGAATTATATCAGGGCCCATATTCACAAATAGTCTCACAATAGACAGTGCTGATCTAGGATCCGTTTTGCTGTTTAGATTATAATGAACAAGATAACATGGACAGAAGAGACCTGGTCCTAGATCAGTTGAGAAACCAGTACATACCGGAAGGGGGAACAGCTTCCCATTGACTTTAATGCAGAGACTGTTTGGGTAGTTGTCTTCTTGGGGACAACTGGTTTCTGAAAGACAGAACCTAAAAAGGGAGCAGAAAGACAAACATTTCCCAGAAAGCAGTTTTAGTAAATCTGTTCCTGGTGCTCGAGGCGTCTACATGCGCACTGGAACCACATTCATTACATTCTCACCTCAGTTGTATCTGAACCATATAGTCTCTTCTGCCGCCTGGTAAAAAGTCCCTTTAAGAAAGAACCAATACAATTAGAAACAGAACTAGGAGTATAGCAGGGTAAAAGTAGAGTAGGAGGTTAGCGTGGTAGGAATAGAGCAGGGTAGGAGTAGAGCGGGGTAGGAGTAGAGCAGGGTAGGAGTAGAGCAGGGTAGGAGTAGAGCAGGAGTGTAGCAGGGTACACTAGAGCAGGAGTATAGTAGGGTAGGAGTAGAGCAGGAGTATAGCAAGGTAGGATGTTAGCGGGGTAGGATTATAGCAAGGTAGGAGTATAGCAGGAGTGTAGCAGGGTACACTAGAGTAGGAGTATAGCAGGGTAGGAGTACAGCAGGGTAGGAGTAGAGCAGGTGTATAGCAAGGTAGGAGGTTAGCGGGGTAGGAGTAGAGCAGGGTACGCTAGAGTAGGAGTATAGCAAGGTAGGAGTATAGCAGGAGTGTAGCAGGGTACACTAGAGCAGGGTGTAGCAGGGTAGGAGTAGAGCAGGGTGTAGCAGGGTAGGAGTAGAGCAGGGTAGGAGTAGGGTGTAGCATGGTAGCAGTAGAGCAGGGTACGCTAGAGCAGGGTGTAGCAGGGTAGGAGTAGAGCAGGGTAGGAGTAGAGCAGGGTAGGGTAGGAGTAGGGTGTAGCAGGGTAGGAGTAGAGCAGGGCATCGTTTTATAGTGAAATCGAGGAGGCCATACCTGGAGATGCACACCTCCCTGACTTGTTGAGGCGTCAAGGCGAAGATGAAGTACTTATCTTGGTTGTATCGCTGAACACCACTGGCTCCTAATAAAGAAGTCAGATTGTGACAAGATGCAAAAAAAAAAAAAAAACATTCAGACACTTCATTGCAGTCTTTGGTCAGTAATGTCAAGCCTGGCCAGTATCCAGATTACCAGAAATCTATTAATGATATTGACAACAACAATCACTCGACCTATGACAGGATGGTTTCACACTCAAAAAAAAATGGAATAGACAACAAGAAAGGGACAGATTGTGACCAACATGAACAAACGACACCCAATCAGACTTTAGCAGTAAATCATTCACGTCACCAGAAACATAAAGCCCAGTAATATGGCAGAGGTCCACCTAGATTGATTTACCAGAGACACACTGACCCAAGCTGGAGGGTTTGACGAGGATATCCAACACGTCGTAGAATGGGAGAGACTTCATCTGGATGTCTGGGTGGACTGGAGGGATGAGAGGGGCGGGCTGCTGGAGGTTCATCCTCAACTCCTTATTGGTCTCCTCGTCAAGCACCAGCGAATCACCAGACAAGACCAGTGAATCAGAGACCAGGTCAGAGTCCAGGGTCACAACTCACCAAGATAAAACCTCCCTCTGCCTAGAAGAATGTTGACTTGATGGACGCTAAGTCAGGGAGACTACTGTCTACCGCCTTGCGATGGCACAGGTGATTCAATTCCTTGATAGTGGGCTGGACTGCAGAAGGCGTTCTTTAGGGGGTGCTTGCGTCCGCTCGTGTTTTTTAACACTTGTAGCTACGACACTCCGAAACTGGATACCATGCTCTGGAAGACATGAGGATACACATGTCAATATAAGGCAGAAATGTTCATCTGTTTAAACAGTGTAAAGAATGACGAGGCTAGTCGTCTGTTTGAACAGTAAAGAATGACGAGGCTAGTCGTCTGTTTAAACAGTGTAAAGAATGATGAGGCTAGTCGTCTGTTTAAACAGTGTAAAGAATGATGAGGCTAGTCGTCTGTTTAAACAGTGTAAAGAATGATGAGGCTAGTCGTCTGTTTAAACAGTGTAAAGAATGATGAGGCTAGTCGTCTGTTTAAACAGTGTAAAGAATGACGAGGCTAGTCGTCTGTTTAAACAGTGTAAAGAATGACGAGGCTAGTCGTCTGTTTAAACAGTGTAAAGAATGATGAGGCTAGTCGTCTGTTTAAACAGTGTAAAGAATGATGAGGCTAGTCGTCTGTTTGAACAGTAAAGAATGACGAGGCTAGTCGTCTGTTTAAACAGTGTAAAGAATGACGAGGCTAGTCGTCTGTTTAAACAGTGTAAAGAATGATGAGGCTAGTCGTCTGTTTAAACAGTGTAAAGAATGACGAGGCTAGTCGTCTGTTTAAACAGTGTAAAGAATGATGAGGCTAGTTGTCTGTTTAAACAGTGTAAAGAATGACGAGGCTAGTCGTCTGTTTAAACAGTGTAAAGAATGACGAGGCTAGTCGTCTGTTTAAACAGTGTAAAGAATGACGAGGCTAGTCGTCTGTTTAAACAGTGTAAAGAATGACGAGGCTAGTCGTCTGTTTAAACAGTGTAAAGAATGACGAGGCTAGTCGTCTGTTTGAACAGTAAAGAATGACGAGGCTAGTCGTCTGTTTAAACAGTGTAAAGAATGACGAGGCTAGTCGTCTGTTTAAACAGTGTAAAGAATGATGAGGCTAGTCGTCTGTTTAAACAGTGTAAAGAATGACGAGGCTAGTCGTCTGTTTAAACAGTGTAAAGAATGATGAGGCTAGTCGTCTGTTTAAACAGTGTAAATGGGCCATGCTTGAGCACTGTTATGCGTGTACTTCCTTTTTTCCCCCCTTACAATCCTTATTATATGTGACCGCTAAGTATCTAAAATTGTTGAGAATAAGGTCAGAGCCATTAGACCAGATCAAACTCCAACCCTGTTCCTGGAGAGGTACTCTCCTGTAGTTTCACACTCCAACCCTAATCTAGCGCACATGATTCTAATAATTAGCTGGTTGATAAACTGAATCAAGTTAGTCACAACTGGGGTTGGAGCAAAAACCCACAGCAGGGTACCTCTCCAGGAACAGGGTTGGAGCCCTGTCCTAACAACTGTGATCAACTCAGCTAGCAAACCTAGCGAGACCAATAACGCATCTGGGGTGTATTCATTACTCCTATTGTTGCAAAACATTTCGCAACAGAAACAGTTTACGGCAAACGCTGTCGAGTTCCATTTTGTTCTTAAAACAGAAGTTGTAGTTCAGTGGTGTCTCCTTTTAACCCTTTGACACGTACGATCACATGTTTGTGATCATGTTTTTTTTTGTGATCAACTATGTGATTGGTACAGTAGCAACAAAAAAAACACACATAAGCAGCGACCTAACAGCTAGACTTGTTTACAATGTACCACATCTCTAGTGAGCACAAGGGACTAATGTAATGTCGTTTAAAAAAATAAATGTGTCAGCTAAACTAACAGCAGCTACATTCTTTATGATGGCAGCCATGTTTGTTTTAATTTAACAAGCGAAAACTCCCTAATCCATTCACTATAATGCCGCATTCAAAACAACCTCCGACTTCTGAGAATAAACTGGGGAAATCTATTTGAAAGGTCGTCCAGCTTGGAATTCAAACGTTCTAGAGCTCCGACCTGAAGGATGCCATGATCTAACCTTTTATTTTTCAGAGTTCCCGGATTTAAGAATACACGGGGGGCAAACACAGAAGTTCATAAATTTAAGAATAAAACCCTTGGAAATAGATACCTGGGCTCCATGTCTGAAATAAAACAGAATCGAGGTCAAATAACTTTTGTTATTCCATGATTTGTAACGCAATCTCGCAGGTCAGTTTTATCATTTGGCTAGGGAAAACACGATTTTACTATTTCAACAACCTTTAGCCTAATGTGTAGAATAATGTAGACTAAAGAGCACAATTTAGGTTGTTACATTACATCGACTTTTTACAGGAATATACTGTATAGTTAGTAATAGTTGAAGTTTGTATTTGTGAACACGTTTTGGAAGGAGAACGGTAACTGGTCCACCCACGTAACATCCCGTAGATGGCGCCAACGCATAAACCTAGATAATTCTGTCTAGCTCCATTGTTTAAGATAATGTTACCGTAAACCTCGCTTCACTCATACCACGGTCTCTGCATACAATATAGCTGATTACACGCACCATTCAATCTGATCAAACGACCTCACTTTGTTGCTTACAGGACTTCATCCTCATTATCCTCGACCAGGCTAAAACCTCTCCAAACCATAATACTAACCGCGTTGGGTGACACATCTTCCTCACTAGGTGACGACGCAGTGGTGATAAATTAAATTAATTTTAAAAATGTTTAACTAGTATTTAGGATGTCAGCCTTTTGCCGGATTATGTAATACATGCTCATACTCCGCTCACTTTTTTAATGCCACTATTGTATCAAATCCACCGGATTTAAGGCCTCAGGTTTTACCGCTCTCACACAGACAACCCCTCAGACAGGCTAATACCAAAGCCTCTTTCAGATAATATATATATAATAATTACACAATAATACTATAGATAATCACTGCTACAGGAAGACAGTTTAATAAAGCCTCATGAAGCAGACTGCGGTATTGATACGTTGAGCAGCATTGAATCCCGGTACCGCATGTAGAAACTAATCACCCTGTCAGGACCGTAGATAACATTTCGAATTTACGCGGGACGAGCTTAAGAAAATAAAAATACTGGATGAAGTCGGGATTTCACTCCAATTTAGGAGCATGGAAGAAGAGATCATTTATAGACATAAGCAAGTTTGTGGCACATACTTTGCAGACAATTCAGATTGGCAACGCATGGAAACCATACAATTAAAAATATTCTACAAACTTCCATTTATGAACCTAACAGCCTTTTAGGTAACGTTAAAGCGATGAGTAAACTGTTTTTATTTTATTTTTATTTGCAAAACGTTTCGCAACAGAAAAGGTGTAATACATACACCTCTGACTCGATTGGTGGCTAGTTAAACGTTGGCTAGCTCGCTAACTAGCTGCTATACAAGTTAGCTTTCATGTAGCTAACTAAAGTACCTTATATCGATTATTATATGACAGTAATGTTTACAAAAATGTAAATAGTGGCGGCCTGAAAACTTGTCTACAAGCTAAAAAATCCCCTGGAAGTACCCGGACTTATTTTATACCCATGTGTAGTTAGCCAACAGCTGTCCGTATCTAGCTATGCTAATACTATGCTATGCTAATACTATGCTATGCTAATACTATGCTATGCTAATACTATGCTAGTCCACACATTTTGAATGTTAATATAGGTAACAGATAACATGCGGCCTGTTATATGCAGTAAAACAGTGTTTAACTATATTAGCTAGTTAATAAAACTATATAGTGACTTTGCCCTTTACTAACCCGATGGCTAATTGTTCGGAAGCGGCATGTTAACTAGGTAAAACAACAGACATGCCTCATTCCACAGTTTATACATGTTTCCCCCCACCCCTGCTACATAAAAGAAAGTCCAGCGCCTGTAAAACCTTAAACGGACACGAAACATTTATTTAAAAAACAAAATAGCGAAATCAACCCTTGTGCAGCAGCCTATGATTATATATATTTGTTTTTGCCTACCCGTAGCGCCTTAAATTCCGCCACTTTCTCGTCCGTCGGACCGGAGACCTCCACGTCATGTGACCAGGGGGGTGGGGGGGTTTCTTCTTCTTCTTCTTCTTCTTCTTCTTCTTCTTCTATGGGGTTTAACGGCGGTTGGCAGCCAATGTTAATGGTTGCATTACCTCCACCAGCTGGAACCTGGGGGGATTAAATAAGAAAACTAAAATTGCAGTCCAAACTGCACACCCTATCTCCTCAGCCCTCAAATTAAGTGGACACTACTGATGACGTCTGACGAGTATACACTTGCAAGGCAAGGGGGGAGAGGAAGGAATTGTTTTTTTTAAAATGGATCCCCCTTGCCCGGAAATTCGTCACTAGTTCATTCCGCAATGATTGTGTTTTCAGGTAGCTTGTGGACGCTTTATATGCGTTGCAGTCAAGTATGATTAATATATAAGTATTAATATACACCTACTGTATGATAGCTAGTAAATGTATTAGCTAACTAACGTTAGCCTGCCTACTGTATGATAACTAGTAAATTTATTAGCTAGCTAATGTTAGCCTGCCCAGCTGGAACTTCTGAGGAAGGAAAATGTTTTATTTCTACAATTTCCAAAAGATAACCAAACAAAAATATCATTATTTTTACGAGACGTGTTTGTGCATTAATATATATATATATTTTTAAAACGTATTTACATTAGTTTTTACTAACACTTGTATGTTTTTTTGTTTTGTTTTTGTTTTCGATTTTTTGTTTGAATTTTTACCCCTTTTTCTCCCCAATTTCGTGGTATCCAATTGTTGTAGTAGCTACAATCTTCTCATCGCTACAACTCCCGTACGGGTTCGGGAGAGACGAAGGTTGAATGTCATGCGTCCTCCGATACACAACCCAACCAGCCACACTGCTTCTTAACACAGCCCGCATCCAACCCGGAAGCCAGCTGCACCAATGTGTCGTAGGCTACACCGTGCAGTGGACAGGTCATAATACCCATAAAACTTAGTGGTAAAACCCAGCAATATTCCAATTGTTTTTTTCACGATTCATTTTTGAGTCTGGGATTTTAGAACTACTTCATATAAGGTCTGTGTTTGGTCGATGGAACAGTAGTGGAAAGGGTAGTAAGTTTTAAGTTCCTCGGTGTTCACATCACAGACAAACTGAATTGGTCCACCCACACAGACAGCATCGTGAAGAAGGCGCAGCAGCGCCTCTTCAACCTCAGGAGGCTGAAGAAATTTGGCTTGTCACCAAAAGCACTCACAAACTTCTACAGGTGCACAATCGAGAGCATCCTGTCGGGCTGTATCACCGCCTGGTACGGCAACTGCTCCGCCCACAACCGTAAGGCTCTCCAGAGGGTAGTGAGGTCTGCACAACGCATCACCGGGGTAAAACTACCTGCCCTCCAGGACACCTACACCACCCGATGTCACAGGAAGGCCATAAAGATCATCAAGGACAACAACCACCCGAGCCACTGCCTGTTCACCCCGCTATCATCCAGAATGCGAGGTCAGTACAGGTGCATCAAAGCTGGGACCGAGAGACTGAAAAACAGCTTCTATCTCAAGGCCATCAGACTGTTAAACAGCCACCACTAACATTGAGTGGCTGCTGCCAACACACTGACTCAACTCCAGCCACTTTAATAATGGGAATTGATGGGAAATGATGTAAAATATATCACTAGCCACTTTAAACAATGCTACCTAATATAATGTTTACATACCCTACATTATTCATCTCATATGTATATGTATATACTGTACTCTATATCATCTACTGCATCTTTATGTAATACATGTATCACTAGCCACTGTAACTATGCCACTTTGTTTACATACTCATCTCATATGTATATACTGCACTCAATACCATCTACTGTATCTTGCCTATGCCGCTCTGTACCATCACTCATTCATATATCTTTATGTACATATTCTTTATCCCCTTACACTTGTGTCTATAAGGTAGTAGTTTGGAATTGTTAGCTAGATTACTTGTTGGTTATTACTGCATTGTCGGAACTAGAAGCACAAGCATTTCGCTACACTCACATTAACATCTGCTAACCATGTGTATGTGACAAATAAAATTTGATTTGATTTGATTTGGTCTCACAATGGTGTGATGTTTAGATAACCTGGTCTGTGTTTGGTGTTGTCTCACAATGGTGTGATGTTTAGATAACCTGGTCTGTGTTTGGTGTTGTCTCACCCTGGTGTGATGTTTAGATAACCTAGTCTGTGTTTGGTGTTGTCTCACCCTGGTGTGATGTTTAGATAACCTAGTCTGTGTTTGGTGTTGTCTCACAATGGTGTGATTTTTAGATAACCTGGTCTGTGTTTGGTGTTGTCTCACAATGGTGTGATGTTTAGATAACCTGGTCTGTGTTTGGTGTTGTCTCACCCTGGTGTGATGTTTAGATAACCTGGTCTGTGTTTGGTGTTGTCTCACCCTGGTGTGATGTTTAGATAACCTGGTCTGTGTTTGGTGTCGTCTCACCCTGGTGTGATGTTTAGAAAACCTGGTCTGTGTTTGGTGTTGTCTCACCCTGGTGTGATGTTTAGATAACCTGGTCTGTGTTTGGTGTTGTCTCACCCTGGTGTGATGTTTAGATAACCTGGTCTGTGTTTGGTGTCGTCTCACCCTGGCGTGACGTTTTGATAACTGTGTAATTCTCTCTCGGACAAGCTGAGTTTTATCAATATATTCACCTCAATTTGCTCTCAACAATTTGAAATGCTGATTTACAACAGAGAAGACCTCAGCAAGACTACAAATTCCTGCAGGAAGCTCCTGCACGTCATCTCTAGCCGACACTGTTAGCTACCGTTCACCAGCGGGATCAGAGACCTGTGTCCAATCAATGCACTTCTTATGTCCCCGCCGTGTCTAGTCTTGACCGTTCGTTCATGCAGCTTTACTATTCTGATCAGAGTTCTGATCATGGATTTCCGAACACATCATGCATCTACATGTAAATGTGTCCACAGTGTCTGGATTTACTTTTCCCGAGTTATATTCAAATGCCAGTATGCATTCTACAAACAGTGGAATGGGCATAATATGAAAACAACACAACACAACAACAACTGATGGCAGTAGCTAACTACTGTAGCTAACTAAGCAGCTACCCTCTGTACCTAACTACTGTAGCTAACTAGCCAGCTAACTACTGTAGCTAACTAGCCAGCTAACCTCTGTAGCTAGCAAGCAACGCTAAAGGGTTTGCAAACAGGTTAGCATAACTCAAGACAAAAAATAAATCATGTTTTCTACATATTAGCTAGCTGGCTGGCATTTATGAGTACAGTGAACACACTCCTCACATGTTAGGAACGTATTTTTTCTAATGTTAATGAAAAGGTGCCTCTCGGTCTCAAAACACATGTGGGAAGATTGTTTCTGTGGGACACGTTTTCTGAAGACATGTAGGAGGAGTGCTGGTGACATCGCCCACTGTATGCGCATTTCGGTAGTCCAGACAGAGGTGAAATCTGCACACAATGCATCCTTCACCACCACCTGAAGTGGCCAGCCAGATCTGAACACAATGCATCCTTCGCCACCACCTGAAGTGGCCAGCCAGATCTGAACACAATGCATCCTTCGCCACCACCTGAAGTGGCCAGCCAGATCTGAACACAATCAGACCACCTAGACCCGTCTTTTCAATGCGGTCTTCGTTTTCTGATAGCAGAACTCGCACGTAAGTGTCAAGTTTAGACACAACCAGTCTTAGCTAGCCACTGACTACACTCTAGTTTGCTAGTTAGCAGAACAGTAGATACAAAAATTGCTTTTGTTTTACTTAGCCTAGATAATTGTTTGTACAGTTAATCGAGTTTGATGTCTATTTCCAGTGGCAACCCAACATTCAGAGCCCCACCTGTTTTTGTTAGTTTGTGTCACATATCAGTTTGCAAACAATGTAAAAACACATTTGTTGAGTGAATAAAGTCACAAACAAACATGGTCTCTTTCTTGCTTTCTTGAGTAAGGCAGCTCCAACATGCAAGTGTTTCAGCCTAGCTCAGTGCTTTCTGTGGTGGTATTTGTATTTATTATAGATCCCCATTATTTCCTGGCAGGGCAGCAGCTACTCTTCCTGGGGTTTATTATGGATCCCCATTAGTTCCTGCCAAGGCAGCAGCTAGTCTTCCTGGGGTTTACTATGGATCCCCATTAGTTCCTGCCAAGGCAGCAGCTACTCTTCCTGGGGTTTATTATGGATCCCCATTAGTTCCTGCCAAAGCAGCAGCTACTCTTCCTGGGGTTTATTATGGATCCCCATTAGTTCCTGCCAAAGCAGCTGCTACTCTTCCTGGGGTTTATTATGGATCCCCATTAGTTCCTGCCAAAGCAGCAGCTACTCTTCCTGGGGTTTATTATGGATCCTCATTAGTTCCTGCCAAGGCAGCTGCTACTCTTCCTGGGGTTTATTATGGATCCCCATTAGTTCCTGCCAAGGCAGCAGCTACTCTTCCTGGGGTTTATTATGGATCCCCATTAGTTCCTGCCAAGGCAGCAGCTACTCTTCCTGGGGTTTATTATGGATCCCCATTAGTTCCTGCCAAGGCAGCAGCTGCTCTTCCTGGGGTTTATTATGGATCCCCATTAGTTCCTGCCAAGGCAGCAGCTACTCTTCCTGGGGTTTATTATGGATCCCCATTAGTTCCTGCCAAGGCAGCAGCTACTCTTCCTGGGGTTTATTATGGATCCCCATTAGTTCCTGCCAAAGCAGCAGCTACTCTTCCTGGGGTTTATTATGGATCCCCATTAGTTCCTGCCAAAGCAGCTGCTACTCTTCCTGGGGTTTATTATGGATCCCCATTAGTTCCTGCCAAAGCAGCAGCTACTCTTCCTGGGGTTTATTATGGATCCTCATTAGTTCCTGCCAAGGCAGCTGCTACTCTTCCTGGGGTTTATTATGGATCCCCATTAGTTCCTGCCAAAGCAGCTGCTACTCTTCCTGGGGTTTATTATGGATCCCCATTAGTTCCTGCCAAAGCAGCAGCTACTCTTCCTGGGGTTTATTATGGATCCCCATTAGTTCCTGCCAAGGCAGCAGCTACTCTTACTGGGGTTTATTATGGATCCCCATTAGTTCCTGCCAAGGCAGCAGCTACTCTTCCTGGGGTTTATTATGGATCCCCATTAGTTCCTGCCAAGGCAGCAGCTACTCTTCCTGGGGTTTATTATGGATCCCCATTAGTTCCTGCTAAGGCAGCAGCTGCTCTTCCTGGGGTTTATTATGGATCCCCATTAGTTCCTGCCAAGGCAGCAGCTACTCTTCCTGGGTTTTATTATGGATCCCCATTAGTTCCTGCCAAGGCAGCAGCTACTCTTCCTGGGGTTTATTATGGATCCCCATTAGTTCCTGCCAAGGCAGCAGCTACTCTTCCTGGGGTTTATTATGGATCCCCATTAGTTCCTGCCAAGGCAGCAGCTACTCTTCCTGGGGTTTATTATGGATCCCCATTAGTTCCTGCCAAGGCAGCAGCTGCTCTTCCTGGGGTTTATTATGGATCCCCATTAGTTCCTGTCAAGGCAGCAGCTACTCTTCCTGGGGTTTACTATGGATCCCCATTAGTTCCTGCCAAAGCAGCAGCTACTCTTCCTGGGGTTTATTATGGATCCCCATTAGTTCCTGCCAAAGCAGCAGCTACTCTTCCTGGGGTTTATTATGGATCCTCATTAGTTCCTGCCAAGGCAGCTGCTACTCTTCCTGAGGTTTATTATGGATCCCCATTATTTCCTGCCAAAGCAGCAGCTACTCTTCCTGTGGTTCAATATGGATCCCCATTAGTTCCTGCCAAGGCAGCAGCTACTCTTCCTGGGGTTTATTATGGATCCCCATTAGTTCCTGCCAAAGCAGCAGCTACTCTTCCTGGGGTTTATTATGGATCCCCATTAGTTCCTGCCAAAGCAGCAGCTACTCTTCCTGGGGTTTATTATGGATCCCCATTACTTCCTGCCAAGGCAGCAGCTACTCTTCCTGGGGTTTATTATGGATCCCCATTAGTTCCTGCCAAGGCAGCAGCTACTCTTCCTGGGGTTTATTATGGACCCCCGTTATTTCCTGCCAAAGCAGCAGCTACTCTTCCTGGGGTCCAGAAAAATAAAGGCAGTTTATACAATACAGTGGAGGGGCAGTCAGAGAACAAGACAGAGCGTAGGCATTGGTAATATTCTCTAGTTGCGCCGTGATAAGCTCAGTGTTCTGTCACTCATGGGAACACTACATCACCACAAAATCTACAGGGAGAATTCCAGGTGAAGCTGGTTGAGAGAATGCTAAGAGTGCAAAGCTGTTCTCAAGGCAAAGGGTGGCTATTTGAAGAATCTCACATATAAAATATATTTTGATTTGTTTAACACTTTTTTGGTTACTACATGGTTCCATATGTGTTATTTCATAGTTTTGAGGTCTTCACTATTATTCTACAATGTAGAAAATGTAAATAAAAACCCTTACACAAATCCACAAGGAGTCAGTAGAAACCACATTTGTTTAAGCAAGTCAGCCATATCAGTTATGTTGTTTTAAAAGGCAGTAAATGACACTGAACAAACTGTTTTGCTTGCCAGACAAGGCTCCGCTGATAGCCAGGTGTAGTGGTGGTAAGGATTCACTGCATGGTGCTGAACAGAAGGCTCCGCTGATAGCCAGGTGTAGCGGTGGTAAGGATTCACTGTATGGTGCTGAACAGAAAGCTCTGCTGTAGGGACAGCTTTATGTCGGCCCTAACAGTGTGGGCATCGTTGTAGTGCAGTAAATGTGTTGTTTAGTGTTGTGTTGTGTAGTGGCTGTGCTGAAAAGAAAGCTCTGCTGTAGGGACAGCTTTATGTCGGCCCTAACAGTGTGGGCATCGTTATAGTGCAGTAAATGTGTTGTTTAGTGTTGTGTTGTATAGTGGTTTTGCTATCATGCATAATGTTGTTTTTTTACTTTGCCCCACCAAGATTTACTTGCTAAAATCGCCACTGTTTATTTCAGACCTTACGGCATTTTTCAAGAATGAGCATAAGAGCGTTAAAAGGGAAGAAGACCACTAGAAGCCTGGCCATGTGGAGAATACCACTAGAAGTCTGGCCATGTGGAGAATACCACTAGAAGTCTGGCCATGTGGAGAATACCACTAGAAGTCTGGCCAGGTGGAGAATACCACTAGAAGCCTGGCCATGTGGAGAATAGCACTAGAAGTCTGGCCATGTGGAGAATACCACTAGAAGCCTGGCCATGTGGAGAATACCACACCGGATTGGTCAGGGCCAGCATGAGGGATAAAGTTTATCCTGTGTCGGTGAGTTTAGCTATTACGTTTGAATTTGAGCATCTTAGGAATACATGGCATTGTTGAATACTCATTTGTGATTGGCCTGCATTCTAGAGCATGCATTATTTCCCAATAACGAATGGTATATCAGCACGGTAGGATTCAATGGCTTTAGTTCATTCTTACATATTCTGTTTGATTTGCTTTTGAAAGCAAATGTTGAATTGAAAACATTATTGGCATTGTTGTATTCAATTTCCATAATAGCAAGTTGGGACTGATGGTTCGGTTAGCTAAACTAGTGAGTCTGTTTATTACCAAGGCTACTGTAGCTATCTAGGAAACTTGCTAGCTACTTCAGAGTATGTTCAACACATTTCTACCTGCAAATTAATACATTTCTAGCGGCAAATATGTTAAATTATAGCCTTGGTATGAAAAGGATAATCAACTCAGGGCTCTATGTGTTAGCCTACATTCCCCAGAGGGCCGAGTGTCTGCAGCCTTTCACCTTACCTTGTACTTGATTGATTCAGGTCACTAATTAGTTTAGAACTCACCTCACCTGGTTGTCGAGGCCTTAATTGAAAGGAAAAAAGGAAAAGCCAGCAGTCACTAGGCCGGATGAGCCCCTCGTTGATTATCCCTTACATAGCCCATGCTCTATAGTGGCTAATGAGAGAGAGAGTGTGTGTGGTGTGTGAGCTCCTACATGTGACTTGGTGAAGATTTACCATGGACACTAAACCAACACCCTTGGGGCTCTTCTGGGCATAGGCATGGTCCTCAGATATATTTGACACAGTCTATAAAAATCAGGTCACCATTTAACTTACTCTAGTCTAAAGTACATTTGGGACCATTAAATTGTTTTTTATTATTTTGATTAATATTTTCCAAATTCATGACGATGTTTCCTTGGTCTGTCCAGTTCCCCCCTCACCATAGCCTTTCCTTGGTCTGTCCAGTTCCCTCCTCACCATAGCCTTTCCTTGGTCTGTCCAGTTCCCTCCTCACCATAGCCTTTCCTTGGTCTGTCCAGTTCCCTCCTCACCATAGCCTTTCCTTGGTCTGTCCAGTTCTCCCCTCACCATAGCCTTTCCTTGGTCTGTCCAGTTCCCTCCTCACCATAGCCTTTCCTTGGTCTGTCCAGTTCCTCCTCACCATAGCCTTTCCTTGGTCTGTCCAGTTCCCTCCTCACCATAGCCTTTCCTTGGTCTGTCCAGTTCCTCCTCACCATAGCCTTTCCTTGGTCTGTCCAGTTCCCTCCTCACCATAGCCTTTCCTTGGTCTGTCCAGTTCCTCCTCACCATAGCCTTTCCTTGGTCTGTCCAGTTCCCTCCTCACCATAGCCTTTCCTTGGTCTGTCCAGTTCCCCCTCACCATAGCCTTTCCTTGGTCTGTCCAGTTCCTCCTCACCATAGCCTTTCCTTGGTCTGTCCAGTCCCCTCCTCACCATAGCCTTTCCTTGGTCTGTCCAGTTCCCTCCTCACCATAGCCTTTCCTTGGTCTGTCCAGTTCCCTCCTCACCACAGGCTTTCCTTGGTCTGTCCAGTTCCCTCCTCACCATAGCCTTTCCTTGGTCTGTCCAGTTCTCCCCTCACCATAGCCTTTCCTTGGTCTGTCCAGTTCCCCCTCACCATAGCCTTTCCTTGGTCTGTCCAGTTCCCTCCTCACCATAGCCTTTCCTTGGTCTGTCCAGTTCCCCCCTCACCATAGCCTTTCCTTGGTCTGTCCAGTTCCCTCCTCACCATAGCCTTTCCTTGGTCTGTCCAGTTCCCCCTCACCATAGCCTTTCCTTGGTCTGTCCAGTCCCCTCCTCACCATAGCCTTTCCTTGGTCTGTCCAGTTCCCCCTCACCATAGCCTTTCCTTGGTCTGTCCAGTTCCCTCCTCACCATAGCCTTTCCTTGGTCTGTCCAGATCCCTCCTCACCATAGCCTTTCCTTGGTCTGTCCAGTTCCCTCCTCACCATAGCCTTTCCTTGGTCTGTCCAGTTCCCCCTCACCATAGCCTTTCCTTGGTCTGTCCAGTTCCCTCCTCACCATAGCCTTTCCTTGGTCTGTCCAGTTCCCCCTCACCATAACCTTTCCTTGGTCTGTCCAGTTCCCTCCTCACCATAGCCTTTCCTTGGTCTGTCCAGTTCCCTCCTCACCATAGCCTTTCCTTGGTCTGTCCAGTTCCCTCCTCACCATAGCCTTTCCTTGGTCTGTCCAGTTCTCCCCTCACCATAGCCTTTCCTTGGTCTGTCCAGTTCCCTCCTCACCATAGCCTTTCCTTGGTCTGTCCAGTTCCCCCTCACCATAGCCTTTCCTTGGTCTGTCCAGTTCCCCCTCACCATAGCCTTTCCTTGGTCTGTCCAGTTCCCCCCTCACCATAGCCTTTCCTTGGTCTGTCCAGTTCCCCCTCACCATAGCCTTTCCTTGGTCTGTCCAGTTCCCTCCTCACCATAGCCTTTCCTTGGTCTGTCCAGTTCCCCCCTCACCATAGCCTTTCCTTGGTCTGTCCAGTTCCCCCTCACCATAGCCTTTCCTTGGTCTGTCCAGTTCCCTCCTCACCATAGCCTTTCCTTGGTCTGTCCAGTTCCCTCCTCACCATAGCCTTTCCTTGGTCTGTCCAGTTCCCCCTCACCATAGCCTTTCCTTGGTCTGTCCAGTTCCCTCCTCACCATAGCCTTTCCTTGGTCTGTCCAGTTCCCCCCTCACCATAGCCTTTCCTTGGTCTGTCCAGTTCCCCCTCACCATAGCCTTTCCTTGGTCTGTCCAGTTCCCCCTCACCATAGCCTTTCCTTGGTCTGTCCAGTTCCCTCCTCACCATAGCCTTTCCTTGGTCTGTCCAGTTCCCTCCTCACCATAGCCTTTCCTTGGTCTGTCCAGTTCCCTCCTCACCATAGCCTTTCCTTGGTCTGTCCAGTTCCCCCTCACCATAGCCTTTCCTTGGTCTGTCCAGTTCCCTCCTCACCATAGCCTTTCCTTGGTCTGTCCAGTTCCCCCTCACCATAGCCTTTCCTTGGTCTGTCCAGTTCCCTCCTCACCATAGCCTTTCCTTGGTCTGTCCAGTTCCCTCCTCACCATAGCCTTTCCTTGGTCTGTCCAGTTCCCTCCTCACAATAGCCTTTCCTTGGTCTGTCCAGTTCCCTCCTCACCATAGCCTTTCCTTGGCCTGTCCAGTTCCTCCTCACCATAGCCTTTCCTTGGTCTGTCCAGTTCCCTCCTCACCATAGTCTTTCCTTGGTCTGTCCAGTGGGCAAACTTTTTGCCATGCCTGTACATTTTCTGTACACTTCAAAATGAAATATCGCTTGGGATAAATGTATTATCATTTATTTAAATAACATATTGTACCTTTCCAGATTGTACCTGTCCAGATTGTACCCTTCCAGAATGTACCTGTCCAGATTGTACCCATCCAGATTGTACCTGTCCAGATTGTACCTGTCCAGATTGTACCTGTCCAGATTGTACCCTTCCAGATTGTACCTGTCCAGATTGTACCCGTCCAGATTGTACCTGTCCAGAATGTACCTGTCCAGATTGTACCCTTCCAGATTGTACCTGTCCAGATTGTACCTGTCCAGAATGTACCCTTCCAGATTGTACCTGTCCAGAATGTACCCTTCCAGATTGTACCTGTCCAGATTGTACCCTTCCAGAATGTACCTGTCCAGATTGTACCTGTCCAGATTGTACCTGTCCAGAATGTACCTGTCCAGATTGTACCTTTCCAGATTGTACCCTTCCAGAATGTACCTGTCCAGATCGTACCTGTCCAGATTGTACCCTTCCAGATTGTACCTGTCCAGAATGTACCTGTCCAGATTTTACCTGTCCAGATTGTACCCTTCCAGATTGTACCTGTCCAGAATGTACCTGTCCAGATTTTACCTGTCCAGATTGTACCCGTCCAGATTGTACCTGTCCAGCTCCAGGTCGTCCAGCAGAACCACATCATATAAGACAAAGTGGTCAGAGGATCCTGTCCAAGGCAGATCAACATTCATCTTGCTTTCTTCACAAGATTTAAGTCAACAGTTTAAATTGCCTTTAGAATCTGTCCTTTGTGAGGGCTGAAGGTCATTTTTGTAGATTGCGTAGGTTGGAATGTGCTGCCAGGACATCAAGATCTCAGCATTGTTCCCTGGAGATTCTGCTCTCAATAGGAACTTTATGCCGTAAACAACTGCACAGGGCCACATTACAACAGCCCATCCACCCAAGCGGGAAAAGGTTCAATTAAATAATCGATTAACTGATCCATTTGTCTTGATATTGTCAAAGGCAAAATACAAGCTTTACAAAAAAACACAGCAGCATACTTTGACACCATTAATCAATTCAACACAGCAGATTAATCAATTCAACAGAGCAGATTAATCACTTTGATACAACAGATTAATCAATTCAGTACAACAGAATAATCAATTAAATTCAACAGATATATCAATTCAATACAACAGATTAATCAATTCAGTACAACAGAATAATCAATTCAGTACAACAGAATAATCAATTCAATGCAACAGATTAATCACTTTGATGCAACAGATTAATCAATTCAACACAACACATTTCATGTCACAGTAAAACATGGTCAATTCAAAACAACACATTTCATTTCACAGTAAAACATGGTCAATTCAAAACAACAGATTTCATTTCACAGTAAAACATGGTCAATTCAAAACAACAGATTTCATGTCACAGTAAAACATGGTCAATTCAAAACAACAGATTTCATGTCACAGTATAACATGGTCAATTCAAAACAACAGATTTCATTTCACAGTAAAACATGGTCAATTCAAAACAACAGATTTCATTTCACAGTAAAACATGGTCAATTCAAAACAACAGATTTCATTTCACAGTAAAACATGGTCAATTCAAAACAACAGATTTCATGTCACAGTAAAACATGGTCAATTCAAAACAACAGATTTCATTTCACAGTAAAACATGGTCAATTCAACACAACACATTTCATGTCACAGTAAAACATGGTCAATTCAAAACAACAGATTTCATTTCACAGTAAAACATGGTCAATTCAAAACAACAGATTTCATGTCACAGTAAAACATGGTCAATTCAAAACAACACATTTCATTTCACAGTAAAACATGGTCAATTCAACACAACACATTTCATGTCACAGTAAAACATGGTCAATTCAAAACAACAGATTTCATTTCACAGTAAAACATGGTCAAGGTCCATAATCATTATGATGGTTCCCACCTTTATGGCATGAGAAGGAATAACCATTACTTTTAAGGGCCTCGAAATGGAGGTAAACCTGAAGCACTGTTTTCACATGGACATCACACACCGTTGGTCAATTCAAGTGCTTCTACCACTCTCCCTACTGCAGTGTAAGTCTTCAAAAGAAAACTAATGGCATGATGTTAGTAACCCCAGAGGCAAAAGACACATTCTAAGAATTTACATTGGGAGATAGTTGGAAGTTTACATACACCTTAGCGAAATACATTTAAACTCAGTTTTTCACCATTCCTGACATCTAATACGAATAAAAGTTCCCTGTCTCAGATCAGTTAGGACCAACACTTTATTTTAAGAATGTGAAATGTCAGAGTAATAGTAGAGAGAATTATTTTATTTCAGCTTTTATTTCAGTCATCACATTCCCAGTGGGTCAGAAGTTTACAAACACTCAATTAGTATTTGGTAGCATTGCCTTTAAATTGTTTAACTTGGGTCAAATGTTTCGGGTAGCCTTCCACAAGCTTCCCACAATAAGTTGGGTGAAATTTGTCCCATTCCTCCTGACAGAGCTGGTGTAACTGAGTCAGGTTTGTAGGTCTCCTTGCTCGCACACGCTTATTCAGTTCTGGCCACAAGGATTGAGGATATAGGATTGAGGTCATGGCTTTGTGATGGCTACTCCAATACTTTGACTTTGTTGTCCTTAAGCCATTTTGCCACAACTTTGGAAGTGTGTTTGGGGTTATTGTCCATTTGTAAGACCCATTTGCGACCAAGCTTTAACTTCCTGACTGATGTCTTGAGATGTTGCTTCAATATATCCACATAATTTTCCATCCTCATGATGACATCTATTTTGTGAAGTGCACCAGTCCTTCCTGCAGCAAAGCACCCCCACAACATGATGCTGCCACCCCCGTGCTTCACGGTTGGGATGGTGTTCTTTGGCTTGCAAGCCTCCCCTTTTTTCCTCCAAACATAACGATGGTCATTATGGCCAAACAGTTCTATTTTTGTTACATCAGACCAGAGAACATTTGTCCAAAAAGTACGATCTTTGTCCCCATGTGCAGTTGCAAACCGTAGTCTGGCTTTTTCATGGTGCAAGTGATAAATTGCCCTGGGCAAACGAATAAAACAATGGAAGAAACTTGACATCATTGTGAAGATGACCCTATGACCCTATGGAGAAAATATTTTGGGATCTTCATGGCAAAACGTTGCAGGGAACACTGAATGAAGTGGTTCCCTCCTCTCAGACACCCGAGCCTCTGTAGGGATCTGAATAGACTCAGACTGAAGGAGTCTGTTTACTTTTGGAACGTGTTTTTCCCCTATTATTTATCCGTTTTCACCCCGTCCAGTAGGTGGTGGTGTTTGTTTGCGGACCACCATTATACCATAGAAGAAGAACAAAAACCGGTTTGGTCATGATCAAATTAAACTTTTAGTCGTTGAAAACAATTACATCCTTTTTCGTTCTGCCGTCATGAATCAAAATCACATAAAATAAAAGTTTATTAGTCGCGTACACAGTTTAGCAGATGTTATAGCAGGTGCAGCGAAATGCTTATGTTACTAGTTACTAATAATGCATTTAAATATCACAAATAATAAAATACACAAATAATAACAAATTAAAAAACTGAAATAACAAGAAGAAATCAAGAAATGTCCAATTAACAACCCATGGTGTAACAGTATGCATTTCATTAGAAATTCTGTCCAGCAGTAGATATATTAGCGTGAGCTATATCAAGACTCCAGTAAATAATACATATGTAGTGTTACATCAAATAAAATGTTGTAGAAGTGAAACTTACGACCGTTATGAGCCCTTCCCAACAAGGCAGAGAGGAAACTATAGAAAAAAATGATAACATGTGGAATAAATACACAATGAGTAACGATAACAATGCAGATAGTCCAGTTAGCTATTTGGTTAGCTATTTTGTAGTCTTATGGCTTGGGGGTAGAATCAGTTCAGGGTCCTGTTGGTTCCAGACTTGATGTGATGTGGACACAGGAACTTGGAAGTACACTACCCGCTCCACTGCAGCCCTGTCGATGTGGATGGGGGCGTGCTCGGCCCTCCATTTCCTGTAGTCCACGATCAGCTCCTCGTTGAGGGAGAGGTTGTTGTCCTCTCACCACACTGCCAGGTCACTGACCTCCTCTCTTTAGGCGTTCTAATCATCGTTGGTGATCAGGACTACCACCGTTGTGTTGTCAGTAAACTTAAATCATGGTGTTGGAGGCGTGCGTGGCCACGCAGTTGTGGGTGAATATGGAGTACAGGTGGGGACTAGGCACGCATCCCTGAGGGAACCCCGTGTTGAGGGTCAGCATGGAGGATGTGTTGTTGCCTACCCTCACCACCTGGGGGCGGCCCGTCAGGATGCCCAGGATCCATTTGCAGAGGGAGGTGTTAAGTCCTAGGGTGATGAGCTTGGAGAGCACTGTGTTGTTGAACGCTGAGCTGTAGTTAATGAACAGCATTCTCACGTAGGTGTTCCTCTTGTCCAGGTGGGAGAGGACAGTGTGGAGTACAATAGAGATTGCGTCATCTGTGGATCTGTTGGGGCGGTATGCAAATTAGAGTGGGTCTAGGGTTTCTGGGATGATGGTGTTGATGTGAGCCACGACCAGTCTTTCAAAGCATTTCATGGCTACGATAGTCATTTAGACAGGTTACCTTGGCATTCTTGGGCACAGGGACTATGGTGGTTTGCTTGAAACATGTAGGTCTTAAAGAGTGGGTCATGGCGAGGTTGAAAATACGTCCGCCAGCTTGTCAGCCGCTGCTCTGAGTCCTGGTCATCCGTGTGGCCCGCGGCCTTGTGAATGTCAACCTGTTTCAGGGTCTTACTCACATCGGCTAAGGAGAGCGAGATCACAGTCGTCTGGAACAGCTGGTTTATTTTTAAATTTAAAAAGAAAATGTATTTCACCTTTATTTAACCAGGTAGGCTAGGTGAGAACAAGTTCTCATTTGCAACTGCGACCTGGCCAAGATAAAGCAAAGCAGTTCAACACAAACAACAACACAGAGTTACACATGGAATAAACAAACTTACAACCAATAATACAGTAGAAAAAGTATATATACAGCGTGTGCAAAAGAGGTAGGATAAGCGATGTAAGGCAATAAATAGGCCATGGTGGCAAAGTAATTACAATATAGCAATTAAACACTGGAATGGTAGGATGTGCAGAAGATGAATGTGCAAGTTGAGATACTGGAGGCAAAGGAGCAAGATAAATAAATAAATACAGTATGGGGATGAGTAAGATTGGATGGACTATTTACAGATGAGCTATGTACAGGTGCAGTGATCTGTGAGCTGCTCTGACAGCTGGTGCTTAAAGCTAGTGAGGGAGGTGGTGCTGGTGCTCTCATGCATGGTTCAGTATTGCTTGCCTTGAACCGAGGATAGAAGGCATTTAGCTTGTCTGCTAGGCTAACGTTACTGGGAGCTCGCGGCTGGGTTTGCCTTTGTAATCCGTGATAGTTTGCTTAAAAGCCCTGTCACATCTGATGAGCGTCAGCTTGCGTAGTAGGATTTGATCTTAGTTCTGTTTGTATGCTTTACTTCTTTGATGGTTTGTCTGAGGTTGTTGTGAGATTTCTTACAAATGTCCAAATTAGTGTCCCTTTCCTTGAAAGCGGCAGCTCTAGCCTTTAGTTCAGTGTGGATGTTGCCTGTAATCCATTGCTTCTTGTTAGAAAGTCACTGTGGGGACAACGTCGTCGATGCACTTATTAATGAAGCCGGAGCATATTCCTGTCTGTGCTAGTGAAGCAGTCCTGAAGCTTAACATGTACTGGTACTTCCTGTTTTGAGGTTTTGCTTGTAAGCAGGGATCAGGAGGATAGAATTATGGTCAGATTTACCAATTGGATGGCGAGGAAGAGCCTTGTATGTGTTTCTGTGTGTGGAGTGTGACGACCCTCCCACTCTGTCTGCCGTATTCTGTCTTTGTTCTTGTTTCCTTATTAGGATGCCGGTGGGTGGAGTTGGGAGGGTTGTCAGCTTCATGGGAAACACCTGGGCCAGGTGTCTCCCAGGATAAATAGACCTCTTCCACATTCATGGAGGAGACTCTCTCCATGCAGACACCTTTGTAGATTGTGTTGTGGTTCTTGGTGGCCTTTTGTTTGTTTGCTTTGGCACCTTTCAACACCCTGCATTATCACATTCATGCATGCAAAACACTCACTTACACTACTGATTACTGATTACACACACCATTGTATATTTTCCTTAGTTGCTTTAGTTAATAAATATATATTTTGTTACTCCTTATCTCCACGTTGTCTCCCTTTGTTACGGGCTTTGAGCCGGTTCGTGACAGGAGTAAATGTGATATAGAGTTTTTCTGCCTCTAGTTACACAGGTGACATGCTGGTAGAAATTAGATAAAACGGATTTCAGTTGACTTGCATTGACGTCACCGGCCACTAGGAGCGCCACTTCTGGATGAGCATTTTCTTGTTTGCTTACGGCCTTATACAGCTGGTTGCGTGAGGTCTTAGTACCAGATGAAAACTCTCCTGGTAAATAGTATGGTCTACAGTTTATTATGAGGTATTCTAACTCAGTTGAGCAAAAACTTGAGACTTGGATCAGCATTGAATTATTGAATGAATCATTGAATCAGCAATGTAAATATAATATATGACTATGTTACCAGAATATATGTCTATGTTACCAGAATATATGTCTATGTTACCAGAATATATGTCTATGTTACCAGAATATATGTCTATGTTACCATAATATATGTCTATGTTACCAGAATATATGTCTATGTTACCAGAATATATGTCTATGTTACCAGAATATATGTCTAGAGCTTCTTTTTTTCCAGCTCCTGGACCAGAAGTGCCTTCTTTTCAACACAAGAGGGAGGTAAAACCTTTATTTAGAGGCGAAACTCCAACCTAACGACCTACCAACAACTTCCTGCAGGATCTTGCGGGTACTTTTCCAACAATGCAGAGGGAAAGATAAAGATAAAAATATACATTACCAATCAAAAGTTTGGACATACCTACTCATTCAAAGGTTTTTCTTTATTTTTTACTATTTTCTACATTGTAGAATAATAGTGAACACATAACTATGAAATAACACATGGAAGGAATCATGTACTATCCAAAAAAGTGTTAAACAAATCAAGGTGTTTTTCATAGTTTTGATGTCTTCATTATTATTCTACAATGTAGAAAATTGTAAAAAAGAAAAAAAAAAGAAAAACCCTTGGATGAGTAGGTGTGTCTAAACTTTTGACTGGTACTGTATAATATATATATATATATATATATATATATATCTATATATATATATATATATATATATATATATATATATATCTCAGCAAAAAAAGAAACGTCTCTTTTTCAGGCCCATGTCTTCCAAAGATAGTTCGTAAAAATCGAAAGAACTTTACATTCTTCATTGTAAAGGGTTTAAACACTGTTTCCCATGCTTGTTCAATGAACCATAAACAATTAATGAACATGCACCTGTGGAACGGTCGTTAAGATACTAACAGCTTACAGATTGTAGGCAATTAAGGTCACAGTTATGAAAACTTAGGACACTAAAGAGGCCTTTCTACTGACTCTGAAAAACACCAAAAGAAAGATGCCCAGGGTCCCTGCTCATCTTCGTGAATGCGCCTTGGGCATGCTGGAAGGAGGCATGAGGACTGCAGATGTGGCCAGGGCAATAAATTGCAATGACTACTGTGAGACGCCTAAGACAGCGCTACAGGGAGACATGTGGGACAGCTGATTGTCCGCGCATCGGTACATCCGAACATCGCACCTGCGGGACAGGTACAGGATGGCAACAACAACTGCCCTGTTAATGATGTCAGTCCCACTGTTAATGATGTCAGATCCACTCTTAACGATGTCAGTTCCACTGTTAATGATGTCAGTTCCACCGTTAATGATGTCAGTTCCACTGTTAATGATGCCAGATCCACCGTTAATGATGTCAGTTCCACCGTTAGTGATGTCAGTTCCACTCTTAATGATGTCAGTTCCATGATGTCAGTTCCACTGTTAATGATGTCAGTTCCACTGTTAATGATGTCACTTCTGCTGTTAATGATGTCAGTTCCACTGTTAATGATGTCAGTTCCACTGTTAATGATGTCAGTTCCACCGTTACTGATGTCAGTTCCACTGTTAATGATGTCAGTTCCACTGTTAATGATGTCAGTTCCACTGTTAATGATGTCAGTTCCACTGTTAATGATGTCAGTTCCACTGTTAATGATGTCACTTCTGCTGTTAATGATGTCAGTTCCACTGTTAATGATGTCAGTTCCAGTCTTAATGATGTCAGTTCCACTGTTAATGATGTCAGTTCTACTCTTAATGATGTCAGTTCCACTGTTAAGGATGTCAGTTCCACAGTTAATGATGTCAGTACCACCGTTAATGATGTCAGTTCCACTATTAATGATGTTAGATCCACTGTTAATGATGTCAGTTCCACTGTTAATGATGTCAGTACTGCTGTTAATGATGTCAGTTCCACTCTTAATAATGTCAGTTCCAGTCTTAATGATGACATTATCAATTTGTTCCACCCAAATCATCTCTCTATTTGTTCATTATCCATTTACTCCAACCAAATCATCTCTGGAAGATCACAGCAGACCCTGATTGAGGAGTCATTGTGGTAAATGTTGAGTAACCACAGGGGTTAACCTAATTACATCCTACACTTCTAGATGTATAATATACTGTATATCTACAGATAACCATGTCATACCGATGCTTCATAAAAACATGACTCCATTTTGTCTGGCGGTTATATAGATTGTGGTTCAAGATCTCTCATTTGTAGAAGTTTAGTTACAGTTATGAATGAGAGTGGTTTCTTTCAAGACAATACTAAATGAAGACGTGCTCTTCTAAAACACTGAAATTGCAACTTGCTCTTCGAACATCAATGAATTCCATTTGGGGTATTATTTATTTGACTGTATTTTACTGTTTTATTGTGCAATAGAGTGCAATATCAATGACAACTTTAGCTTATTCATTAGATGGACTAGAATCTGTTGTTGGGCCTAACAGAAGGAATATAATTATATTTTGGAAACACAAGACATCTGCTACCTATTACCTGCTAACCGCTACCTGCTATCTGCTACCTATTACCTGCTACCTGCCATCTGCAACCTATTACCTGCTAACCGCTACCTGCTACCTATTACCTGCTAACCGCTACCTGCTATCTGCTACCTATTATCTGCTACCGGCCATCTGCTACCTATTACCTGCTACCTGCCATCTGCAACCTATTACCTGCTAACCGCTAACCTCTACCTGCTATCTGCTACCTGCCATCTGCAACCTATTACCTGCTACCTATTACCTCCTACCTGCAACCTATTACCTGCTAACCGCTACCTGCTACATATTACCTGCTAACCGCTACCTGCTCTCTGCTACCTATTACCTGCTACCTGCCATCTGCTACCTATTACCTGCTACCTGCCATCTGCAACCTATTACCAGCTACCTATTACCTCCTACCTGCAACCTATTACCTGCCAATTGCTACCTGCTACCTATTACCTGCCATCTGCAACCTATTACCTGCTACCTGCCATCTACAACCTATTACCTGCTACCTATTACCTCCTACCTGCAACCTATTACCTGCTAACCTCTACCTGCTATCTGCTACCTATTACTTGCTATCTGCTACCTATTACCTGCTAATCGCTACCTGCTACCTATTACCTTCTACCTGCCATCTGCTACCTATTACCTGCTACCTGCCATCTGCAACCTATTACCTGCTACCTATTACCTCCTACCTGCAACCTATTACCTGCTAACCGCTACCTGCTACCTATTACCTGCTAACCTCTACCTGCTATCTGCTACCTATTACTTGCTATCTGCTACCTATTACCTGCTACCTGCCATCTGCAACATATTACCTGATACCTGCCATCTGCAACCTATTACCTGCTACCTATTACCTCCTACCTGCAACCTATTACCTGCTAACCGCTACCTGCTACCTATTACCTGCTACCTATTACCTCCTACCTGCAACCTATTACCTGCTAACCGCTACCTGCTATCTGCAACCTATTACCAGCTACCTGCCATCTGCAACATATTACCTGCCATCTGCAACCTATTAACTGCTACCTATTACCTCCTACCTGCAACCTATTACCTGCTAACCGCTACCTGCTACCTATTACCTGCTACCTATTACCTCCTACCTGCAACCTATTACCTGCTAACCGCTACCTGCTATCTGCAACCTATTACCAGCTACCTGCCATCTGCAACCTATTACCAGCTACCTGCCATCTGCAACATATTACCTGCCATCTGCAACCTATTACATGCTACCTATTACATCCTACCTGCAACCTATTACCTGCTAACCGCTACCTGCTATCTGCTACCTATTACCTCCTACCTGCAACCTATTACCTGCTAACCGCTACCTGCTATCTGCTACCTATTACCTGCCATCTGCAACCTAATACCAGCTACCTGCCATCTGCAACATATTACCTGCTACCTGCCATCTGCAACATATCACCTGCTACCTGCCATCTGCAACCTATTACTTGCTACCTGCTACCTATTACCTCCTACCTGCTACCTATTACCTGTGATCTGCTACCTATTACCTGCTGTCTGCTACCTATTACCTGCTAACTGCTACCTATTACCTGCTACCTATTACCTGCTATCTGCTACCTGCTATCTGCTGTCTGCTACCGTCTACCTATTACCTGCTACCTATTACCTGCTATCTGCTACCTATTACCTGCTACCTATTACCTGCTATCTGCTACCTATTACCTGCTACCTATTACCTGCTATCTGCTACAATAGAGAAAGAAATATAGGACTTTACATCACAGTATAATGCTGAGAACAGAGAACATGTCAAATATATTCAATCTCTTAATGACATTCAATATTCAACCTACTTTGTTGAAAAATAGTTGGACATTTACAGTCATTTCTATGTGAATAATTTATATTTTGATCACACTTCAGTTCATACCATTGATGTTCTCCTTACAATGAACAAACCGTCTTCCCTTCAGATTAAAAGTAATCTATTTAGTCATAGAAGTATCCCACTGTCTCTCTCTCTGTCCTAGAGGGACGTGGGGTCGGTAACCAGGGGACAAAACAACAAGAGGAGTTATGTTTCACATGAGGTCATCGTGATGAGATAATGGCACACAGTGATCCAGGACCAGAGTATTAGCTTCTCCACTTCATCATCATCACTTTTATTCACCAAGTACATTAACCCATACCCAGAATTGACTCTGTGAAATGGTGCTGCCAGCAATAGACAAATATATGGACAGTATACAGAGGAATTTCCATTTACAATATATATTATATAAATACAGTAAACACAAAGTCAACATAGAACTACAATATATATTATATAAATACAGTAAACACAAAGTCAACATAGAACTACAATATATATTATATAAATACAGTAAACACAAAGTCAACATAGAACTACAATATATATTATATAAATACAGTAAACACAAAGTCAACATAGAACTACAATATATATTATATAAATACAGTAAACACAAAGTCAACATAGAACTACAATATATACAATATAAACACAGTAAACACAAAGCTTTAAACTTAAGCCTTTAGAATAGAACAGAAGAGAATAGAAAATAACAGAATAGAAGAGAAATGAACAGAAGAGAATATTACATAATAGAAAAGATAAGAAGAGAACGGAACAGAAAGGAAGAGAACAGAATAGAAGAGAACATAATAGAATTGAACAGAATATAACAGAATAGAAGAGAAAATAAGAGAATAGAACAGAAGAGAACATAACAGAATAAAACAGAACAGAAGAGAACAGAAGAGAGTAGAACAGAAGAGAATAGAACAGAAGAGACTAGAACAGAAGAGAACAGAAGATAATTGAAGAGAATAGAACAGAAGATAAGAGACTAGAACAAAACAGAACAGAATAGAAGATAATAGAACAGATGAGAAGATAATAGAACAGAATAGATTAGAACAGAAGAAAATAGAAGAGAACAGAAGATAATAGAACAGAATAGAACTGAATAGAAGAGAAAAGAAGAGAACAGAACAGAAGAGAACAGAAGAGACTAGAACAGATGAGAACAGAAGAGAAGAAAATAGAAGAGAACAGAAGAGAATAGAATAGAAAATAATAGAAGAGAAGAGAAATGAAGAGAATAGAATATAACAGAAGACGACAGAATATAACAATAGAGAACATTACAGAAGATAATAGAACAGAAGAGAATAGAACAGAAGAGAATAGAACAGAAGATAGTAGAAGAGAAGAGAACAGAATAGAAGAGAACAAAACAGAACAGAACAGAAGAGAGTAGAACAGAAGAGAAGAGAATAGAACAGAAGAGACTAGAACAGAACAGAAGAGAACAGAAGATAATTGAAGAGAATAGAACAGAAGATAAGAGACTAGAACAAAATAGAACAGAATAGAAGATAATAGAACAGAGGAGAAGATAATAGAACAGAATAGATTAGAACAGAAGAAAATAGAAGAGAACAGAATATAACAGAAGAGAACAGAAGATAATAGAACAGAAGATAAGAGAATAGAACAAAATAGATTAGAACAGAAGAAAATAGAAGAGAACAGAAGATAATAGAACAGAATAGAACTGAATAGAAGAGAAAAGAAGAGAACAGAATATAACAGAAGATAAGAAAACAGAACAGATGAGAACAGAAGAGAATAGAATAGAACAGAACAGAATAGAACAAAATAGAATGGAACAGAATAAACAGAATAGAATATAAGAGAATGGAAGAGAATATATTAGAACAGAACCAAACAGAACAGCAGATAATAGAAGAGAATAGAAGATAAGAGAACAGAATAGAAGACAATTGAAGAAAATATATTAGAACAGAATAGAACAGAAGATAATAGAACAGAAGAGAAGAGAATAGAACAGAAGAGAACTGAAGATAACAAAATAGAAGAGAACAGAATAGAACAGAATCAAATAGAACAGAAGAGAATAGAACAGAAGAGAGCTGAAGAGAACAAAACAGGAGAGAAGAAAATAGAAGAGAACAGAATAGAACAGAACAGAATAGAAGAGAACAGAATAGAACAGAATAGAACAGAATAGAAGATAATAGAACAGAACAGAATCGAAGGGAATAGAAGAGAACAGAATAGAAGAGAAGAAAACTGAATAGAATAGAATAGAAGAGAAATGAACAGAAGAGAACAGAATAGAATAGAAGGGAATAGAATAGAAGAGAATAAAACAGAAGAGAACAGAAAATAACAGAATAGAATAGAAGAAAAATGAACAGAAGAGAACAGAACAGATGAGAACAGAAGAGAATAGAACCGAACAGATTAGAACAGAACATAACAAAATAGAAGAGAACAGAATAGAAAGGAACAAAACAGAATAGAACCGAAGATAATAGAACAGAACAGAATAGAAGATAAGAGAATGAAAAAGAATAGAATAGAAGAGAATATATTAGAACAGAAGAGAACAGAATAGAACAGAAGAGAATAGAACAAAATAGAACAGAATATAAGAGAATAGAACAGAAGAGCATAGAACAAAATAGAACAGAATAGAAGAGAATAGAACAGAAGAGAATAGAACATAAGATAACTGAAGAGAACAGAATAGAACAGAATAGAAGAGAAAAGAAGAGAACAGAACAGAAGAGAACAGAAAAGACTAGAACAGATGAGAACAGAAGAGAAGAAAATAGAAGAGAACAGAAGAGAATAGAATAGAAAATAATAGAAGAGAAGAGAAATGAAGAGAATAGAATATAACAGAAGACGACAGAATATAACAATAGAGAACATTACAGAAGATAATAGAACAGAAGAGAATAGAACAGAAGATAGTAGAAGAGAAGAGAACAGAATAGAAGAGAACAAAACAGAACAGAACAGAAGAGAGTAGAACAGAAGAGAAGAGAATAGAACAGAAGAGACTAGAACAGAAGAGAACAGAAGATAATTGAAGAGAATAGAACAGAAGATAAGAGACTAGAACAAAATAGAACAGAATAGAAGATAATAGAACAGAGGAGAAGATAATAGAACAGAATAGATTAGAACAGAAGAAAATAGAAGAGAACAGAATATAACAGAAGAGAACAGAAGATAATAGAACAGAAGATAAGAGAATAGAACAAAATAGATTAGAACAGAAGAAAATAGAAGAGAACAGAAGAGAACAGAAGATAATAGAACAGAATAGAACTGAATAGAAGAGAAAAGAAGAGAACAGAATATAACAGAAGATAAGAAAACAGAACAGATGAGAACAGAAGAGAATAGAATAGAACAGAACAGAATAGAACAAAATAGAATGGAACAGAATAAACAGAATAGAATATAAGAGAATGGAAGAGAATATATTAGAACAGAACCAAACAGAACAGCAGATAATAGAAGAGAATAGAAGATAAGAGAACAGAATAGAAGACAATTGAAGAAAATATATTAGAACAGAATAGAACAGAAGATAATAGAACAGAAGAGAAGAGAATAGAACAGAAGAGAACTGAAGATAACAAAATAGAAGAGAACAGAATAGAACAGAATCAAATAGAACAGAAGAGAATAGAACAGAAGAGAGCTGAAGAGAACAAAACAGGAGAGAAGAAAATAGAAGAGAACAGAATAGAACAGAACAGAATAGAAGAGAACAGAATAGAACAGAATAGAACAGAATAGAAGATAATAGAACAGAACAGAATCGAAGGGAATAGAAGAGAACAGAATAGAAGAGAAGAAAACTGAATAGAATAGAATAGAAGAGAAATGAACAGAAGAGAACAGAATAGAATAGAAGGGAATAGAATAGAAGAGAATAAAACAGAAGAGAACAGAAAATAACAGAATAGAATAGAAGAAAAATGAACAGAAGAGAACAGAACAGATGAGAACAGAAGAGAATAGAACCGAACAGATTAGAACAGAACAGAACAAAATAGAAGAGAACAGAATAGAAAGGAACAAAACAGAATAGAACCGAAGATAATAGAACAGAACAGAATAGAAGATAAGAGAATGAAAAAGAATAGAATAGAAGAGAATATATTAGAACAGAAGAGAACAGAATAGAACAGAAGAGAATAGAACAAAATAGAACAGAATATAAGAGAATAGAACAGAAGAGCATAGAACAAAATAGAAGAGAATAGAACAGAAGAGAATAGAACATAAGATAACTGAAGAGAACAGAATAGAACAGAATAGAAGAGAACAGAAGAGAACAGAATAGAAGAGAACAGAGTAGAACAGAATAGAAGAGAACAGAAGAGAATAGAACAGAAGAGAATAGAACATAAGATAACTGAAGAGAACAGAATAGAACAGAATAGAAGAGAACAGAAGAGAACAGAATAGAAGATAACTGAAGAGAACAGAATAGAACAGAATAGAAGAGAACAGAATATAAGATAATAAAACAGAACAGAAGAGAATAGAACAGAAGAGAAGAGAACAGAAGAGAACAGAAGAGAAGAGAACAGAATAGAACAAACGAGAACAGAATAGAAGAGAAGAGAATGGAAGAGAATATATTAGAACAGAAGATAATAGAACAGAACAGAATTGTCACGCCCTGACCTTAGTTATCTTTATTATTTTGGTTAGGTCAGGGTGTGACGACGGTGGTATGTGTGTTTTTCTCTAGTCTAGTTTTCTGTGTATATCTATGGGGTTTTGGTTTGTCTAGGTAAATGTAGGTCTATGGTGGCCTGAGTTGGTTCCCAATCAGAGGCAGCTGTTATCGTTGTCTCTGATTGGGGATCCTATTTAGGTTGCCATTTTTTCCATTTTGGTTTTGTGGGTAATTGTCTATGTTTTGTTGCCTGTCAGCACTCGTGTTATTTAGCTTCACATTCGTTTTGTTTCTTTGTTAGTATGTTTAGTGTTTTTCCTTCATTAAAAGAAGCATGTATGCTTATCACGCTGTGCCTTGGTCTCCTCGTTATGACGAACGTGACAAGAATAGAACAGAACAGAATAGAACAGAAGAGAACTGAAGAAAATAGAAATGGAGAGAAGAGAACAGAAAATAACAGAATAGAAGATAAGAGAATGGAACAGAATAGAATAGAATAGAATATATTAGAACAGAAGAGAAGTGAACAGAATAGAACAGAAGAGAATAGAAAATAATAGCTTTAATTTTCCCAGAGGAAACTTAGTTTGTGGCATTTTGGATCAGATAGTAAACACATAACAGCACAATTGACACATGATAAATACAGCTAAACAAATGCGTTATACTAGAAAAACACAGTCATTAGAATGATAAGTGTTTCCTTTGGAGTTGATCAGCACATATTAGTCTTGTACCAAAGGTATATTCAGAGACCTTATGTTTTACAGTCTATGATTCAGAGTACGAAAATACAAACGGTGTTAAAATGACTGTATTCATTACTTTCACATTAACCTTTATTCTCCTATGTCCTCTGGTTCTGGGTTGTAGGCTTAGCTAGGCCTATGTCCTCTGGTTCTGAGTAGTAGGCTTAGCTAGGCCTATGTCCTCTGGTTCTGAGTAGTAGGCTTAGCTAGGCTTATGTCCTCTGGTTCTGGGTTGTAGGCTTAGCTAGGCCTATGTACTCTGGTTCTGGGTTGTAGGCTTAGCTAGGTCTATGTCATCTGGTTCTGAGTAGTAGGCTTAGCAAGGCCTATGTCCTCTGGTTCTGAGTAGTAGGCTTAGCTAGGCCTATGTCATCTGGTTCTGAGTAGTAGGCTTAGCTAGGCCTATGTCCTCTGGTTCTGGGTTGTAGGCTTGGCTAGGCCTATGTCCTCTGGTTCTGGGTTGTAGGCTTAGCTAGGCCTGTGTCCTCTGGTTCTGGGTTGTAGGCTTAGCTAGTCCTATGTCCTCTGGTTCTGGGTTGTAGGCTTAGCTAGGCCTATGCCCTCTGGTTCTGGGTTGTAGGCTTAGCTAGGCCTGTGTCCTCTGGTTCTGGGTTGTAGGCTTAGCTAGGCCTATGTCCTCTGGTTCTGGGTTGTAGGCTTAGCTAGGCCTATGTACTCTGGTTCTGTGTTGTAGGCTTAGCTAGGCCTATGTCCTCTGGTTCTGGGTTGTAGGCTTAGCTAGGCCTATGTACTCTGGTTCTGGGTTGTAGGCTTAGCTAGGTCTATGTCATCTGGTTCTGAGTAGTAGGCTTAGCAAGGCCTATGTCCTCTGGTTCTGAGTAGTAGGCTTAGCTAGGCCTATGTCATCTGGTTCTGAGTAGTAGGCTTAGCTAGGCCTATGTCCTCTGGTTCTCGGTTGTAGGCTTAGCTAGGCCTGTGTCCTCTGGTTCTGGGTTGTAGGCTTAGCTAGTCCTATGTCCTCTGGTTCTGGGTTGTAGGCTTAGCTAGGCCTATGTCCTCTGGTTCTGGGTTGTAGGCTTAGCTAGGCCTATGCCCTCTGGTTCTGGGTTGTAGGCTTAGCTAGGCCTATGTCCTCTGGTTCTGGGTTGTAGGCTTAGCTAGGCCTATGTCCTCTGGTTCTGTGTTGTAGGCTTAGCTAGGCCTATGTCCTCTGGTTCTGAGTAGTAGGCTTAGCTAGGCCTATGTCCTCTGGTTCTGAGTTGTAGGCTTAGCTAGGCTTATGTCCTCTGGTTCTGGGTTGTAGGCTTAGCTAGGCTTATGTCCTCTGGTTCTGGGTTGTAGGCTTAGCTAGGCTTATGTCCTCTGGTTCTGAGTAGTAGGCTTAACTAGGCCTATGTCCTCTGGTTCTGGGTTGTAGGCTTAGCTAGGCTTATGTCCTCTGGTTCTGAGTAGTAGGCTTAGCTAGGCTTATGTCCTCTAGTTCTGAGTTGTAGGCTTAGCTAGGCCTATGTCCTCTGGTTCTGGGTTGTAGGCTTAGCTAGGCTTATGTCCTCTGGTTCTGAGTAGTAGGCTTAGCTAGGCCTATGTCCTCTGGTTCTGAGTAGTAGGCTTAGCTAGGCCTATGTCCTCTGGTTCTGAGTAGTAGGCTTAGCTAGGCTTATGTCCTCTGGTTCTGAGTAGTAGGCTTAGCTAGGCCTATGTCCTCTGGTTCTGGGTTGTAGGCTTTTGTGTCAATGAATTTACCATATGGAATGGGATCACTTTTGAGAGGTGTAATCTGTCAACATTTATACATTTAGATGGGTTGAGTTGAGTGAAATGTTAAAAACATTCTGCCGCTGGCAATGAAGGGAGTGACTAGAAGGTATCCAGCTTTTGTCAAATTAACGTCAGATTTGACTTTTCGTAGCAAGTTAGGATAACTTACAAGGCATTCTATGATAATTAATGTAGCAGGTTAGGATAATTGGGTTAAGGTTAGGAAAAGGGTTATATAAAATGCAACTCAAATAAAAAAAACTTTTGACGTTAATTTGACTAAAGCTGGACCCCTTCTAGCCATGACCTGCAATGGAACGCGAAACAGTTTCCCCGCTCTGACGTAAGCACGTAGACCTATCTGCTTGTTCTTTTACGGAATTAAACATTTTACGTTGCACCAAAAAACAAAACCCCTAAATGTATTTATGTCGAGAGAAAAAACAACAACAACAGTACGTAGCCTACGTAGTAGGCCCAGAGGTTGTGTGAAACGACTAGGTCTGTGTATATAGGACTGGGTCCAGGCTAAATAGCCTAATGAATAACAACATGTATTTATAGATTACAGAACGTGTAACCTATTAACAGACCCCTTTTGGATGGTTTCCAACACTTGGCGACGTGGGATCCGTCGGTTCTCTGCGGTTGTTAAAGTGTATTTCCTAGGTCGTCAGTAGACCCTGCCCTCCGTATATCACTGTATTGACGTGTTGTTAGCAAATGGGAGCAGAAGGGCCGATCCTTCGCCTGGAGAGGTCATTCTGACTACAGGGCTGATCCTTCGCCTGGAGAGGTCATTCTGACTACAGGGCTGATCCTTTGCCTGGAGAGGTCATTCTGATTACAGTTGCCACTTCTTGCCAAAATCTTCAGGGTTTAAAGACTCGATCACTGCGACCACATTTATACACATCATTCTGTTTTCTCCAATCGAGACACGGATCCCGATGTTCAATCAGGATTCAGGAATACTTCCACATCTAACATTGAAAGGAGATACTTCGTGAACTGTTTGATATTTCGGTCTGATCTGACTACCGAAGCATGGTTGATGACACCAGTTTAGCAGCTAAATCTGCTTTGGTAAGCATCACATTGGGTTCCTTCTCTAACCACGTTGATTAGTTGTTGTTAATAGTATGTAGATGTTTAAATCACATTTACAGTAAAGTAACTTTTGACACAACATTTCATTTTAAACTCTTCAATAGATTGATTGACACGAACGTTTCGGATGCGTTATAGAGAAATAATACCAATGGTTTAATGTTCATGTTTATTTTGTCACAGTACACACGAGCCTATTATAGCGACATCAGCATTATACAGCACAACATGTTACTTTGTTAGCCACGGTTCATTTACGAAATACAGTAGTTTACATTGTAGAATATTTATGTTGCACTTTTAACACGTTAGAAACCGCGTTTTAGGATATATCGACTCCAGTGGCCAAATGCCGGCCACAGCAGCATAATACGCATGGCCATGCTGTTTTTCCAGTTTATTACTAAGTTATTTCTTAACAGTTTATGACTTACAATAGTTTTCAATTTTAGTGGTTATTTTTTACCCCTACGCCCTCCACAG